>NC_068939.1:175990361-176207729 GCF_016801865.2 Culex pipiens pallens
CGTTACACGCACTACAAAAGACACCGTTATGGAATCCATGTTCGCCGTACTCAAGAGAATCTGAAACGTAATCCAAAACTTTTCTGGTCTTTTGTAAACGAGAAACGCAAAGAAACCGGGCTTCCAGCTAAAATGTTCCTCGGCGAAGCTAACTCTACTTCCACGGAGGAGACGTGCAACTTGTTCGCTCAGCACTTTTTGAGCGTATTTCGTCCATCGCCTGCAACTCCGGATCAAGTGCGCAGCGCACTCCGCACTGTCCCCGCAGACGCACTTCACCTGAGCGCTGTACCAATCACGGAGGAGGACGTACGAATGGCGATCGCAAAGCTGAAGTCCTCATCGTCTGCCGGACCTGACGGAATCCCATCAATTGTGCTGAAATCCTGTGCTGTCGCCGTCACAAAACCGTTGCAGCGAATTTTCAACCTGTCCATACAATCCGAAACCTTCCCGAATTGCTGGAAATCATCGTACATGTTCCCAATCTTCAAGAAAGGGGATAAGCGGGACGTTTCCAATTACCGGGGAATAACATCTCTTTGTGCCGGTTCCAAACTGATGGAAATCATCGTAAACACGCATCTGATAAACGCAACGAAGGGTTACATCTCAACAGCACAGCACGGGTTCTTTTCTGGACGCTCGACAAGTACAAACTTAGTCGACTTCATCTCATTCTGCAAACGAAACATGGAAGGCGGAGGACAAGTGGATGTTGTTTACACCGACCTTAAGGCTGCGTTCGACAGGATCGACCACCGCATCTTACTCGCCAAGCTCGACCACCTCGGCGTTTCATGCAAAGTCGTCAACTGGGTTGCATCGTACCTGACTGGCAGAACACTCTCGGTCAAAATCGGTGCTTCCGAATCAGTGCCGTTCTGTATGACGTCTGGCGTTCCTCAAGGGAGTAATATAGGACCAAGCTTCTTCTCTGTCTACTACAACGACGTTACCTTTGTGCTCCCACCCGGAAGCAGAATTCTCTATGCCGACGACCTAAAGATTTACCAGCCAATTCACAACGTAGACGACTGCCGGGTGCTCCAACAGCTGATTGAGTCTTTTACTCAGTGGTGTGATTCAAATTTGTTGTCAGTAAGTTTCTCTAAATGTTCTATTATCTCTTTCACACGCAAAAAACACCCCATCTGCTAGCCTTACACCATCGGAGACCAACCGCTGGAGAGGGCGACCGTCGTTAAGGATCTTGGCACACTCCTCGATGAAATGCTCAGCCTCTCCGCCCACTACAACGCCGTTATCTCCAAAGCAAACCGCAATCTCGGGTTCATTTTTCGGATCGCAAACGAGTTTCGTGATCCTGCCTGCCTACGAGCTCTTTACTACGCACTCGTTCGTTCTCACCTCGAGACTGCTGTGGTGGCTTGGAGCCCGCACACAGATGAATGGGTGACTAGAATCGAGTCGGTACAGAGGAAGTTCACAAGATTCGCGTTGCGCTTCCACTCATGGCCTGATCAAGTTGTAGCGCCATCCTACGAACAACGCTGCGAGGCTCTAGGGATGGAAACACTCTCTAAGAGAAGGCAGTTCTTACGGGCGGCTTTCGTGGGGAAACTGTTATTAGGTGCCATCGACGCTCCTAATATCCTCGCCAGGATCAACTTCAACGTCATCCCGCGGCCGCTCAGAACGTGGAACGCACTCCGCCTAGACTTTCATCGTACTCAATATGGACAGCAGGAACCTATCCGGGCGATGTGTGACGTTTTCAATGATTTTGACGATTTATTTGATTACTCGATGTCTGTAGATTCCTTTATTTCTAACTTACGCCGTACTATTTTTGTTTAGATCTATGTTTATATTGTATCTCGTGAAATGTATTGACCATGTTTAAAAGACGGTGGGTTTTGTGCCTATTCGAGAGTGGCGAATTTAGCGATCCAACTCGAACGGGCTTTTACCACCCAGTCCATTAAGACAGATAAATGTCGGATGGACAATAAAATAAAAATAACAAATAACAAACAACGACTTGAAGAATATTTAATTTGACTTTTGGGTTGGGTTCAGTGGGTAATGGGTTGGGGAAAATGTTGTTACGTCGTTTTTTTTTTTGCCTGGACGACCCCTACAGTTGAGCTAAGAGTGCAAAACGACTTGAAGAATATTAAATTTGACTTTTGGGTTGGGTTCAGTGGGTAATGGGTTGGGGAAAAATGTTGTTACGTCTTTTTTTTTGCATGGACGACCCCTGCAGTTGAGCTAGGAGTGCACAACGACTTGAAGAATGTTAAAACTTGACTTTTAGGTTGGGCTAAGTGGGTAATGGGTTGGGGAAAATTGTTGTTACGTTGTTTTTTTTTTGCATGGACGACCCCTTCTGTTGAGCTAAGAGTGCACAACGACTTGAAGAATATTAAATTTGACTTTTGGGTTGGGTTTAGTGGGTAATGGGTTGGGGAAAAATGTTGTTACGTCTTTTTTTTTGCATGGACGACCCCTGCAGTTGAGCTAGGAGTGCACAACGACTTGAAGAATGTTAAAACTTGACTTTTAGGTTGGGCTAAGTGGGTAATGGGTTGGGGAAAATTGTTGTTACGTTGTTTTTTTTTTTGCATGGACGACCCCTTCTGTTGAGCTAAGAGTGCACAACGACTTGAAGAATATTAAATTTGATTTTGGGTTGGGCCAAGTGGGTCGTGAGTTTTTTTTAATCTTTTTAAGTACTTTGTATGGGATTTTGTATGAGCTTTATAGTGCAGGAAACATGTAAGCAAAGTTTCAGCTACGTAACAACATTTTACAAGTGGGTTCCAACCCAAAAGACCAAATTGAAAACATTCTTTAAGTCGTTGCCCACTCTCAGCTTAACTGCAGGGTTCGTTTATGCAAAAAAAATACTACGTACCGTTAGTGGGGGTGACACTGGGTCTGGGGGGTGAGATTGAGTCAAAGTATTTTTTTACGGATTTTACCATTTCTCAGGTGCGTCTCTATGACTCTAAATTCTGTTAAAATGGTATAATATTGTATAGTAGCCCAACTCAAAAGTACTTTTGAAACATTATTCATGTCGTTGTGCACGCTTAGCTCAACTGTAGGGGTCGTCCATGCAAAAAAAACGACGTAACAACATTTTTCCCCAACCCATTACCCACTTAGCCCAACCTAAAAGTCCAGTTTGAAACATTCTTCAAGTCGTTGTGCACTCTTAGTACAACTGCAGGGGTCGTCCATGCAAAGAAAACTACGTAACAAAATTTTTAACTAACCTACAGAACCTAAATACACTATTCCTAATCAATGGGTCGTCCAAACAAAAAAAAAAACTACTCCACTAAACCATTTTAACACACTACAACTAACTGATAATTCCTTCTCGCTTCCAAATGTGCACACTTGTGCTATTTGCCTTCCAAAATAGTGCTCCATAATATTGCTCAAACTAGTAAGGACACCTGGCAATTTACCATAATATTATAGTGTAATCGTATTTTTATGGATTTGCGTGTTTTCAAAAGGTCAAGCCATGATGGAAAATAAGAGAGCACATCCATGATGCGTTCGAAAATGTCAGTTAGTACAAATGGTTGCAGGGCGATATCTCCGCGTAGGAAACGAATTTTTCAGATCTGTTAGAAGCGTTTTGTAGGGAATTTAATTAGCTAAAAGATGGCATCATTAACTCATTTTGGCCCAATTTTCAGTTAGAACATTAGAGCACACCGCTATCGATATGCAGATGCATGAATGGATATGGACCTAATTTCAGGGCCATCGCACTTTGTGAGCAGCGACTTCATGAACCGCAAGAGGAGTGAGAGCTGGTGAAAATCTCATGATTTATTCATGAGGATCACTGTCGCGTGTGCCCGTTGATGGGTTGGAGTGTCATGGCTCGGATCGGGTAGTATTAAATCTGGGCCCTGCTTAGTTCGTTTGTACGTACATGTAGTCCGTCCAGGACAAGGGCACACGGATCGTCGTTGTCTGTCGGGATGTGGCGGAAAAAATCAGAGTTATGCCATAATATGATGTGCATATGTGGAAGGTTTTCCCGTGGAGGACGACTTAGTAAGTGACAGCAGAGTTTTGTTCACTTTGTTAGAGAAATATCAAGGGGATTTCATCATCATAAATTACTTACCAGTGCTGAATGAATTTTCGAATACCTTTAAGATCTTGACATTTGGTTAGTAAAACATCACAAAATCGTTAAGATTTTTCGGCACTTTGAGAGCTATTGATCAGAGTGCATCGCACAGGTAGCTATCGGATTCATGTCGGATTTAGCCCTTCTTTTAAATAGTCTGTATAATGAGAGTCAAAATGAATCCCACCATTTCCAAAAAACCAACTCCCATTACCAAAACTCAACTTCACCAAAACACAAGTCGCATCCCATTTGCAAAGCTGAAACCCATATCCACTCTCGTGGCTGCTTGTTAAAGACGTTAAATAAACACCCCGAAAAACTTGAGTTAAATTAGCAATTCCTCGAAATGGTAACGATTTCTTTGACCTTTCTTTTTGGTCCCGACCTCGAAACCACACACAAAAACCAACGTTCGTTGGTGTCCCTGCGAGATGAGACTGCTCTCACGAACGCGCCCAAATGAGACTTGATGGACCTCTGTACGTTCCGCCGCCACCCTCCGCGAAACTTTGAAATTGTGCAATTTCATCAGTACGCGCGCGAGGTCGAGGAGAGCGTGTCTTCATTGGCAATAAATATGTTAATACGACTTTTAATAAAGGTGCTTTGGTGATGTCATTCTGCGGGGTGGTGCGTGTTAACAAGAGGAAAAATTTAGAACATGCTAGAGGAAAAAAAGAATGTCTCAAGTGGAGAATCGGTAATCGGGCAGACGGTAATAATATCAAAAAATGTTATTCCCAAGTTATTTCCGTCTGCTCGGGATGACTGGCGATTTGCTTTGTCATTGGGTAATCGCGTTAAAGAATTTTTTAACAAGATGTGTTTTTTTTTAATCTTTGGGTAACAATCTTAAACTTATCTGACAATGTTTTGGGTAACAATCTTAAACTTATCTGACAATGTTTTAACCCTTTAAAGCCTATATTGACCAATAAATCAAAATTTTCTAAGCTAGCCTATAATTTTTGTGTGGCCTTAAAAAAAATTCCCATCATTAACTAATTTTATGTTATCTGACTTATTGAACAAGTTTGGTATTTTGCGTTTGGGTAATTCTCCACCAACTCACTCAGCCAAGCTTTTTTTTCGTAAATTCGCGATAACTCGTGACAGTTACAAGCAAACCACTTATCTTTATACTTCAATTTTTGTAAGTGTCTGCTCTACAACTTTGTAGAACATTGATACACTCTACAAAGTACCCCTGCAAAGTTAAAAAAAAAACACGAAATTTTAAAATGGAAACTTTTGTTCTAAATGAAAAAATGACCCTTCTGGGTCATGGAAGTTTCGAAAAAAAACATTAAATTTCACATAAAATGACATGTCTCAATATTTTGAACAGTTGAGTAACGAAAAATGGCTGAAATTTTAAAACCATTTGTGTATTTATTTTTTCGATATAATACGTTGTTAGGAATTTTAAGTACGGTATCAAATCGGGCTTTCAATTTTACATAAATTCTCGTTGACGCTTAATTTCCATATCATCACCATTTCGTAATTGAAAAATACGTTTAATTATATTGTATAGCAACTAAGGGTCGTATCAACAATGTTCAGAAAAGCAAAATATAGAGAATTTTCTCAGCTTTTCAAAAATATTTTTTCAAGGGTGGGCAAACATGTGCACTAATTTTAAAAAACGAAAAACTGTGACTATTTTTAAAAAAGTTACTTTAAAATGGCTATAGCTTGAAAGCGGTGCACTTTATCAAAATTTCACGAAAGTACTTTTTGATTGTTAATTTGATTTTACATCGAAAATTGAAGTTGAAACCCATATTTCGATTTTTTTTTTAAATCAGTATTGATTCAAAAATTCATAACTCGGTCAAAGATTTTTTGCCCAACCTGGAACTTCCTGAACAGTTGGCATTTGATGGCCATATCAAAAAATAAAAAAAATAAAATAAAAATAGTGTTTTTTTTTGCAAATCAAGTTTTAGTGACAAAAAGTTAAATAAAAAATCACAAAAAAAATTTTACGGTGTATCAGTGTAGTGTTGTGTAGTCCTTATCCATACCTACAACTTTGCCGAAGACACCAAATCGATCAAAAAATTCCTTCTAAAGATACAGATTTTTGAACTTTCATACATCATTTTTGCATGGACAGCTTCCAAATTTGTAAGGAAAATCATATGGACAAACTAATGATGCAAAATGGCTTCTTTGGGCATACCGAAGGCACCAAAAAAGTTTCAGTCGGATTGAAAAATACAAAAAAAATCGAATGATCGAAATCTGAGAGAACTGCTCTGCTATTAAGAGTCTTTCAAAATGGATAAAAAATGGATGAGAAAATGCAATCAGCTTTCAAAAGTCGGGAAATAATTCCTCCTTAACTAGTATTTTTTTATCCTAAATTACTTTAAAAAGAACACCTTAAGACAATTTTGACAAATTTAGCTTTGATTTATGAGCATTGAAATATTTAAAATTACATTTTCATAACTCAGAAACAAATTAAATAGCATTTTTTTTTGAAATTACATGAATTACATTCTTAAACTTAAAAAAAGGTTTAGAAACCTTTTATCTTGAAACGGTTCTTTTAAAAAGCCGAAGCATCAAAAAGAAACGCGGCTCTTTCTTTGTGAACCATGAATGGATAGGATAGGACAACATTGTTGTTTAAAATCCTGAAAAAATGTTGACAATTTTGTTAACATTTCAATGTTTACGAATTCAAAAACGTAGAGTTACCGGATTAGCTTACAGCATTTCTATCCGTGTGGTTCGTACGTTCTTTTTAGTGAACCAGGTTTTTGGGCGGCTCGCAAGGGTTTCCAGCAAGGCCTCAGACTGGCAAGTAATTAATAATTACTTTGATTTTCAGCTGGTAATTAGGTAATTCTTTAATTACTTAGTAACTCATGGTAATTAGAGTAATTTAAAGTAATTAATTGGTAATTGAAGTAATTAAAGTAATTGATTTTTTAAATTGTACATCTTCAATGAAACTATTTACTTTTTATATATAATCTGTTATAACAATATTTTATTAATTTCAAATAAAAGTGAAACACAAAGATTTAAAAAGGCTGGTTCTATATATAAAGGCCATATTCACCATAGTTCTCTCCTTAAACTATCCTAAAATTTATTTTTATCATGTTGTTTATCGAAGCTGATTAACAACAAAAGGCAACGCCATGATATATTACACAGTAAAAAATGTTTTGTGAATCCGAAATCTATTCATTTTAATAAGGTAATTATAAAAATATGTTTTTTTTTTGCAGAACTACATTAGAATTGATTATTTTTTAATGCATTTCCTTCTAATAGGCAGTCAACATTGTTTGAAGTTTATGTGGATGAAATATTTAAAACCAAAATGTACTTGATTATCATTGATAAAAACAAAGTTTTCAAGTGATAGCCATTTAAAATTCAATAAAATAAAAATATTTTTTTTATATTTTTCATAAGCTGCAGAAATTATTTCAATGTTAAAAATCAAACTCAGTGAAATTAAAATCGCATAATATTCAGATGCAGAAATTAAATCCAATGTAAATGTCACATTTCACATGATCCGTATTTTCAGTAGTTGATTTTTTTAATTTGCTTGACAAAAAAAAACATGCATAGTTATGTCAAACCCATGCACAGTGGGAAAAAAGGACCCAAAAAATTACCGCAACATGATTTCGCGCAAACCATCGATTGCTATACACCAAAAGCTTCGTTTTTGCACCAGGAACAATAATCCGATGAAAAATCGCACTGCACGGACCGGTAGCCGGAGTAAAGGCCACCGGAAGATCCGGATCTTTGGAAAAAGTGTCAGATTTATCCAATTGTGAACTGATAATCATTCTTCTACCATGAATAGTAATGCAAAACAATCCTAGAATAATATTGAATACCATAGGACCCATCGGAACCGGTTCCACCGATCTCCGGTGGCCACATCCGGATCCACATTAGGAATCAGCGTAAACTAGTCTTGCGACGTATCAAACTTCTTGACTTTGGATGGGGACATGAGTTATACACTCCTCTTTAGAAAACATGAAGTTTGATATGTCGCAAGAGTGGTTTCAGGAATTTGCCAAATATGATCGTCGGATGTGGCCACCGGAGAACCTGGGAACCGGTCACCGGAGGCAAAAATTCATTTTAAGGATACTCTCCATGCAAAATCAAGAAGTTTGATACGTCGCATGACTAGTTTACGCTGTTTCCTAATGCGGTTCCGGATGTGGCCACCGGAGATCGGTGGAACCGGTTCCGATGGGTCCTATGGTATTTAATATTATTCTAAGATTGTTTTGCATGCCTATTCATGGTAGAAGAAAGCTTATCAGTTCACAATTGGATAAATCTGACACTTTTTCCAAAGATCCGGATCTTCCGGTGGCCTGTACTCCGGCCACCGGTCCGTGCAGTGCGATTTTTCATCGGATTATTGTTCCAGGTGCAAAAACGAAGCTTTTGGTGTATAGCAATCGAAGGTTTGCGCGAAATCATGTTGCGGTAATTTTTTGGGCCCTTTTTTCCCACTGTGCCATGTTTGAAAAATATTTTGAAACTTAACGTTATTTTGATGAATTTCACAATTTTCATGAAGAGCCGCTGCAAATATTTGTCAATGTTTATGTTTGGCTCGAAAAATCAGGGGCCTTTTTTCAAACAACTTCTATATTTTAATGACATTGGACTTGCAATAAACTGAAAACATTTTTAAGTTATTTATTAATTATATTAAAATTCATTTTTATTGATGTAAAACAGTATAGTATTTTTTTGGCTTTTATGACAAACAAGACTTAAAAATCATAAGTCAACTTAAATAATCTTCTTTTGCAATTGATTGATAAGGGTTTGGTTGATTGAAACGTGACACTGGAATTTCGAATCAGATGTTCATTATCTGATCTAGTTAAATTGGCCATAAAACAAATATTATTGTTCATATCAATTTAGCTTCTTATTTTTTACCTGAAAATGGTATAATTAAATGTAAATAACTAATGTCAATTTTATAATAAAATAAAACAATTACAAATTTCAAACCTTTTAACTCGCTGTAAGATATTATGTAAACATCACCCAAAGTTTTAGCGTCCTCTAGTGGGGGGCATTTTTGACGTTTGATCGCCTGTAGTTATTTTTAATATAAATTATACGTGAAATTCACAATATCCAGATTGGTAAAAAAACAGTATAATTTTTGAAAGAGTTATCGAATGAGTTATTTATAAATAATTTAGTTTAGAACCGTAGAAATGAATACTTAAATTTAAATTATATGTTTTTATTGTAGTGAAAAGTAATTAAGTAATTTATGTAATTAATCATTTTGCACCAGTAATTTGAGTAATTAATTGGCAGACTGGCAAGTAATAAACGCTTCTGGAAACCCTTGGCGGCTCGCTTTCTTTTGGTCCATCTCGAGTTCACACAATACAGATGTTATCTCATTAATTTGTTGGACAATTGAATAGACGTACGCCACGCAACGGGGAAATCACACTTTTCACTAACCTCATCCAATTATTATACTTTTGTAGTTGATTCAGTGATTTCACGCTAGAAAGGCACACTCCAGAGTGAATCATTTCTTAGAATTAGAAAGTTTATTTTCTTGTGATAGCGTAGGGTAGGGTAGTCATCAATGAGACACTTTTGGTTTTCAACTTTCAACGATTTTTCTAATTTTTTCATCAGCATTTTTTAATGAACTTTTTGTTGCATTATCTTTCTTTTAATGTGTTCTAACATTGATCAATATATGAGGTCGATCCGACATCTACAGCCAGAGTTATTCAACTGTCTCATTGTATACGCACTTGGCAGGAACAATGAGACAGCTGGGGAACAATGAGACACTCTACGAAAATCAACATTTTTCTAGTAAAACATCATGTTTTTGTATTGTTCCATTGCAGATGACTTGCCTTGAACATTTTAGAGCAATTTTACCAACATGAAACTTTTATTAACAAAAGTTACACTCAAAAGTATTTAAATTTTGTAAAATCCATATATTAATACCAAATAACTTTGTATTTTTGGTTAAATGAAGTTTAAACTCTATAAATATGCCAAAAATCACTTTTAATTCATGTTTTGAAAGATTTCCATCGATTTTGAAAAGTTTAATGAAGAAAAATCAGAGTGTCTCATTGTTACTCATGGGCTGAAATGAGTGGGGAACAATGAGACAGCCCTGGATTCTGGGTATATTCTAAATTTTGGCCAAATGTAATGAAAGGACATTGTAGCCCAACTCAATCCCTATGGAACGTCGAAAGAAATTTGAAGAAATATTAGTTTTGGTGTAATTGGCAGCCTACGAGCGAAAAACTATTTTTTGTCCATAATTTACTTTTACACCCCAGAATCAAACATTTATGAATAATTTTTCAAGGGAGCGTCCATAACCAAAGGCACTTATATGGCAGACGTGTATCCGGTAGACACACCTTTCCCCCAAATATGAGCCTGATTGGTTGAAACTACGACTTGTAAGAGCCATTTTATCATTGTTCCCCGTGTCTCATTGATGACTACTCTACCTTATGTTGTGAGCAACAGCTTGTCTGTAAACACTATTATTTTTTTTTGTAAAAGTAGCTGAATGTTAGACCTACAATGATCTGTGATTTAAACTTCTGAGTTTGTGAGAAAACAAATAAAAAATTATAAAATAGTACATCAATATTTTTAAACAAGTACCGTAAAACGGGGTGACTTTGATAGCCGGGGTGACTTTGATAGGTTTGCGATTTTTCCGCAATATGAAGAGTACAATTAAAATACGCAAGGAAACCTCAAGAAGAACTTTTCATAAAATTTTGACAAGTTTAAAAAGTTAGTTAACTATAGTTAAGAAAATGTTGATGAAAGTCATTATTTTAAACTTTTCCAAGTGTCATGATTTTCTCAATGAACATGAATTTTAATCGGAAAACGGAATGCATTTTCGGATTCTTTGGACAGTTTTCCACTAGGAAAAGGTTAGAAAAGTTTGTAAATAATAAATAATATGTGTTTTTTAAACACATTTAAAAAAAATCTCCAAATTTATAGGCAATTTCAGTTGAACAAATTTCATGTAAAATGTGAAAACTTGTGATTCTTGCTTCGAATTCAGTATAAAATGCAATATAAATCGATAATTTTACAAACAAAACTAGTTTTAACAAAATTCAGGCAAAATTCCGACTTTGTTACAATTTTACCTAAAATTTATATGTATTTTGCTAAAAAGCTTATACACTTAGTTAACTAAATATAATCATTGATTTTTTTCTTAAAAGCTACATCAGCTACTTTAGTGATGGTACATTTAGCGTACAAATAAAGTTTGAACATCTTAAATATGATTTTAACAAGAAAAACTATGACTATCAAAGTCACCCCGGAATTAAAACTAAGAATTTTTAACGTAACTATTTTTCTAAACAATATTGAAAAAACTTTTTTTTTCCGAAATAGTGCATGGACTTTGTGTGGTCTACTCCAGTACATGTTTTAAAAATAATAATCTTGAGAAAAACCTTACCTGTAGGAAAATATTCTGAAAAGAAATTGAAATCCTATCAAAGTCACCCCGGTTTACGGTACGTTCAAAGTACTTCTCGACATGTCACGCTGGTTGACCTAATCTCGTAGACATCACCAGCTTCTACTAATCCATCGCGTGCACAATCACCATAATCGCATTGATTAAAGGTACGATTTTTCCAACTCTCTACTGCATGTGGTAGTCATTGACTGTGTTTACACGCGAATGAGTGCGCTTCCGATAGAGCAGTAAAGCATCGAGAGGTGGCGTTATCGGCGCGGATCCACTCGTCATGATTCACAATTTATCTAAGCACAACACTTTGAACTATAATTATGGAGTGGGTCCCTTCATTTATCACCAAACAAACACGATGACGGCTGCATTCCGAGTGCGGACAGGTGCGTCGTCCAGAGTATAATAGTTTTGCCAACTTTTACGACCGGTCCAGTGTCCGGATGGCGTTTGATTGGTGGTCAGCATGTCTAAGTTGTTGACAGTTGCGTTAGTTGGATTAGTGGTGCTGCTGCTGGGTCGAGCATCCAGTGGGGAAGTTGGTGAAAACTTTCCGAGCGGTGCCGACATTGCGGAAATGTTTGGAAAAGTGCTCGCCAGACAACAGTTGGAGGCAAACGCCACGAGATGTGAACTTCAGCTGCAGGAGTTTTTCGAGGGATTGGCGAGCTTGAAGGAGTATTGGGCAATACAAAGTACGTTGAAACGAGGTGTTGTTATGTAGTGTAGATTAGGGTGGATATTGTCGGATGCGGGATATCTAGACATTGAAGACTCCCACATTGTGTTGCATACTTGGTATTCAGATAAGTGGATTATGGTATTGTACTCAAAGTAGATCGCAGACAACGTCAACAAACGATTTTGAGTGGGCGTCATCTCGACGCTGTCGTGCTATCTTGTCGTTTGTCGCTTTTTGACGTTCCGAGAAAAACGCGTTTTAATGTTTGACCTTGAATAAACAAAAACTAGAGCACGCAATGTAAACAATAACAAACACGTTTTGTTTGGCTGACCATTCTGTGCTTTGTTCCGAAGTTTGGTTGAATTTGGTTAGCCGAGTTATAATTACAAATGTTTACGGTAGTCGGACTTGTACCTGTTTCAAACGCGTTCCGACATGAAATCCCTTTGGCTAGTTGTCACACTTACATCAATTTTCAGGCTGTGTCAAGATTGCACGACTAGATTGAAACTTCCTTCATATGAAAAGTGAATCCACGGATTTTTTTCCGTTTTTTTTGAATATCTCAAGATTGAAATCGAATTTTGGGGATCTGTGAAGGTCAAAAGGTGAGGCATTGTGAGCTGCACAAAATGGTGTTCTTAACTCAATTTGACCCAAAATGCACGTACGACAAGTTAGCACGAGAGCGACGAACTGCTAATCCCCGTGCTCAATGATAAAACTCGCACTAATTATACCGTTTCATTCAAGTGTTTGACGCGTGGGGCAAAATTCCGTCCGGAATCCTGAGCGGTAACTTTTACTCCCTCGGAGACTATGACCAGTGCCGGAAGGCGGCATCGCCGCCAACGAGCGCCGGACTCATCCGGGGTCGCTACTGTCAGGTATCGATTCCGCTGAGCTTTTTGTTCTCGGCGCTCGGGAAGCAATCGGGACGGGGACTTCCGAGCAGGTCAAGGTATGCTGACGAAAGACTTGCACTTAGTTACGGTAATATTGATCATTTGGACTTTTGTAGAGCCCCTGGACTATCCATTGGAAGCTGCTTGCCGGACTCTTGTGATGCTTCCGAGTTGAAGCCACTGATGGATGCGACTCTTGGAACGCTGCTTAATACGACGAACCTCGGAGTGACTTGTGACGTACCCGTTCCGGATGTTGGGACCAAAGAGATTGTAGCCATGTGAGTTACCGTACGATATCTACGTAACATTAGATGAGTTGATCTTCGTTTTGCAGCGTGATCTTCAGCGCAGTCGCAGCTCTGATGGTTTGCAGTACCGCCTACGATGTATTTGCCGCCATGACCGGTAGAACCGCTCGGCAAGCGTGGACCATGTTCTCCGTGTACTCGAACGGAGTGAAGCTGTTCACGATTGCGCGGCGACCGGCGGCGGGCCCTTTGTACGTCAAATCGGACCAGATCGACTGTCTGAACGGGATCCGGGTGCTGTCGATGGTGTGGATCGTGTTCTGCCACAACTACATGACGATCATAATGTCGACGATGAGCAACGCGATTGGAATTTATGATGTAGGTATTAAGGGGTCTACGAATTCGTAGACTACATTTTTAATAGCTATGCTTCTGGATGTTTAAGATCTACACGGAAAAAAGTCAATTCCCGTAATCGTGAATTGTGTTCATGAATTTGAGCACCACTAAGGAATAGAGGAGAAAATCGTGACGTCAGGAATGAACTAAAATCGCTCAAAGTTCCTTTTGTGAGTGACTTATTAAACAGTTTGGCCTAGTTTGACAGCTACATTGTCCCCAGTTTATTGTGGGAGAGAAAAGGAGGCGAATACTTATTGAAAATCATACCTGTCAAAATTCCTAGCCTCAAAATTTTGTCGCGAGTTGCTTTTCTCCTCTATAGAGGAGAAAAGCAACTCGCGACAAAATTTTGAGGCTAGGAATTTTGACAGGTATGATTTTCATAAAGTATTCGCCTCCTTTTCTCTCCCACAGAAAACCTGGGAACGAGGTAGCTGTCAAACTAGGCCAAAATGTTAAAGTCACTCACAAAATGAACTTTGAGTGATTTGAGTTCATTTCTGACGTCACGATTTTCTCCTCTATAGAGGAGAAAAGCAACTCGCGACAAAATTTTGAGGCTAGGAATTTTGACAGGTATGATTTTCATAAAGTATTCGCCTCCTTTTCTCTCCCACAGAAAACCTGGGAACGAGGTAGCTGTCAAACTAGGCCAAAATGTTAAAGTCACTCACAAAATGAACTTTGAGTGACTTGAGTTCATTTCTGACGTCACAATTTTCTCCCCTATTCCTTCGTGGTTCTCAAATTCATGAACACAATTTACAATAGAGGAGAAAATCGTGACGTCAGAAATGAACTCAAATCACTCAAAGTTCATTTTGTGAGTGACTTTAACATTTTGGCCTAGTTTGACAGCTACCTCGTTCCCAGGTTTTCTGTGGGAGAGAAAAGGAGGCGAATACTTTATGAAAATCATACCTGTCAAAATTCCTAGCCTCAAAATTTTGTCGCGAGTTGCTTTTCTCCTCTAATACGGGAATTGTTTTTTTCAGTATAGTACAAATTCTTCTTATTTCCAGTGGATCAAATCCTACCACAGTATGCTGATCGTCGGCGGCACGGTTTCCGTGGACTCGTTCTTCCTGCTGAGTGGAATGCTGATCGCTTGGAGCGTCCTGAAGGAACTCAACACGCGCCGCAAGCTGAACGTCCCGCTCATGTACCTGCACCGGTATCTGCGGCTGACGCCGGCCTTCGCCGCGCTGCTCCTCTTCACGTGCACCCTGATGAAGTACTGCGGGTCGGGACCATTCTGGAGCACGCTGATCAAGAGCACGGAGGGCGTTTGCGACGAGTACTGGTGGTCTGCGCTGCTGTACGTACAGAACTACGTCAATCCGAAGCGGATGTGCCTTGGGCACTCGTGGTACCTGTCGGTAGATATGCAGCTGTACCTGCTGTCTCCGTTGATCGTTTATCCGCTGTGGAGGTGGGGTCGCCGAGTGCTGATCGTGATCGCTGGGTTGATTCTGGCATCGATGGGGTGCGTGGTGGGATCGTTTCTGGCGAACGATTTGCGGCTGGCGTTTGTCGATGCTGGGAGGACGGAGCATAGTCGGATGGCTCTTACGTATCAACCTACTCATACGCGGATGGGAGCCTGGCTGCTTGGAGTTATTTTGGGGTACGTGTTCTTCCAAACGAAGCATCGTAGAATTGTGATGTCACGAATGGTGGTAATCGTTGGTTGGGTAGTGTCACTGATCGCTATGCTGGCTATCATTTTTGGAGACTACCCGTTCCAGCAGACGGACAGCTATATGGACCACAGCATCGCGTGGGATGCGATGTACGAGTCTATGAACCGAGTCGTTTGGGCTGGCTGTCTCGGCTGGATTGTGTTTGCCTGCATCAACGGTTACGGAGGACCGGTGAACACTCTGCTTAGTCTGTCAGTGTGGCAACCTCTGGGTAGACTCTCGTACAGCATCTACCTGCTGCATCTACCCCTGCAGATGATGCTGGCCGGATCGTTGCGAAACACCGTCCACTTTGACGATGTAACCGCCATCCACAAGTTCTGGGGTGACTTTGGTCTCACCGTGACCCTGGCTGTTCTGTGGTCGCTTGCGTTCGAGTCTCCAATCGTAGTTCTGGAGAAGCTTCTCTTCGGATCTCGTAAGTACAAACCCGCACCTGATCCGCACCCCAAGATAACATCTTTATTCCCTTACAGTAAGGAAATCCTCCCCCGACGCACCCCTCGTTCCCGAAAACCAACCCCGGAGAGACTCCGGATCTGCCTCGACGGCGAGTCTTCCAGGAAAAGATCCACCGGCGTGAACGAAAGGGACGCCCGCTCTGGGAAAATTAAATAAACGTTACCAAGTCGTTGTAGTCGCCGGGTTCTTCTCGTTTCACACGTGTCGTCCCTTTTTTTAGCCGAGAGCTGTGTCACGTAGCAGAAATAATCTAATTATCAGCGCGATGAATTATACGCCAGGTCAGGAAGAGTCCCGGTCGCTCGCTTCTTCTTTCCGGTTGGTCCTGGCGGTGAAGTAGATGGATGACGATTTCACCCCAGGTTGGGGGTCTGTTGGAGTTGTGCTATCGTGTTCCAGCTGGATTTAGTTTCGTTTGACATAATTACTGTTGTCAAGCTTGGTTTGAAACGAGTCTTATTTCGTAGAATAGCTCCACTTACCTTGACTTGGTAGATTTACGCCAAATTCCACAATGAAATCAAGCAGCACAACCCCGACAAGTCGGATCCCGGAACCTGAAACGACAAAATCAAGGGAAAAACGCGAGATAAAACGCTTTGCCACGTACTACACCTGAGCGAGAGTCATCTGTGTCTCTGGAGCCGGAACGAAGGTCGTCATGGATAATTTATGGTGAGCACAGTCTCAATTTGCACCACCGCCGACGAAGACCACCTACAACGCCATGTACCACAATTTACCACACCACACCATCAGCTGAATGGAGGTGATCGAGTGACAAAAATGGGAATTAGCTTTGCCTCCCACCGTTTTGGTTGATTTGGCTGGTCCTAGGGGTTGACGGGGGGCTCCTCGGTTATTAGCTTCGTGGGAGGATGGGTCGAAGGTCTGAGTTGTGTCCACGGGAATTGCTTACTAAATCAGTCATTAGGCTTTCTGATGGAATCTTGGACGTGATTTGAGAGCGTTACAAGCTTTTGATGTTAAGCAAAGAGTATAATATTTTTTTGAAGAATTTCGTAAACAGGTCAAATTACGAATTAATATCATTTGAAGCTTGTTGAACAGCACTCAACTTGATGAATCATCTCGTTTCAAACCAGTTTAGAAAGTCTATCAAAGGTTTGTCTAACTTGCAAAACTCTTGGTGTAAATATCCTTCCTTCACCTCGTTTACTCCCTTCTCGTTTTGATTTTTCCCCAAACTGTGATGAATCCAATAGAAAATCGCTTCAAAGTACACCTAATCCAATACGCATTCAATCATCGTCAGTTACTACAGCCCAACACACAAAATCCTTGACTGAACCGGCCGAGTTGTTCGAAGTTGTCCATGCGAAAAAAAATCCCCTCCCCATCCACTTTTCCGACAGAGCTGGGGAAAAAAAACTTGTCGATTTCGACAGGAGAAACAAAGTTTTCCCCGAGCGCTCAGCATCTTGCCCGGCACAGAAAAACACACACTAACTGAAATGGTCAATGTGGGTGTGTGTGTGTGAGGCAGAAAAGTTTGCTTCGTTGCAAATTTTATGAACACAACATCGAATCAATTTTAGATAAGGATACAAATAAGAACCTCCCATCTATATGATGACGATGGGGTCGATGACGATGAGCTACTTCCACTCTTCATTTCTCCCCTGGGGGGAGGGAAGGAGATGGGATGAATTGGAGGGACCGGAATGATGCTTTCGGAAGATTCAAATTGGAAGAACATTGGTGCAGTGTTTGTAAATGAGGGCTTTGTGTGTTTATGAGGAGCTGATTCAGGTTTTTTATGAGGAAAACTATGAACTTTGAAATGCATTTTTACTTCTTGTATGTTATGTAAAAAAGAAAGTTTGGTCTCAAAAAATCCATATAATGTCATGATTCGAATTCCCGGACGCTTCGAAACCCGGACACCTCATCTTGTTTTATCAATTAATTGGATATAAGTTCGCATTATGTATGTCAAAATTGTGTTATTTGATTAATTCTATTATCACTTTTATTGAAAGTTTGTTTGAACGCTGTAGTTAATGTCAAAACAATAAATTAAAATAAAATTATAAGTTTACCAAAAATGCGAAACATTTCACTGAAATATTTCATAGGCGTCTGAAGCACCGGGAAGGCAAAGCAGAAATTTATGGTTTTGATTTCCTTAAATTCTAGCAATTTTTTATATAAAATATCGATTGTTTTGATGTTAACAGCTTATTTGAGACCTAAAGAATGCCATTCACTAAAATTTCAGTCCAAATTTGTGCGATTCATTAGCAAAATGGAGTGTCCGGAATTCGAAGCATAAGTGTCCGGATTTCGAATCAGCCTTTATCCAGGATTCGAAGCACAACAAGTGATTTTAATTTTCAAATTCTGATGAAAAATTGTTAGAAAAGACATATTTTGCATGCATTCTCTTAAAACTGGCTGTATTTATTCCAACTTATTACATGATTTTTTGCCAGCTATAACAAAAATGATATGCTACTAAGTGTCCGGATTTTGAATCATGACGTTACAGTACGCAAAAAAGTTTTTCAGTTTTTGTGAAATTTCAAGTAACAATTAAAGGAAACGTGAAAAATAAGCTCTGGACACGAATTTAAGTAACTATTATTTTTATATTTTATTCCCCTCGGCATTTTTTGATCAGCCCAGTTAGCGAGCTGCATTCGGTAACTGGGAAACGTTCTCAGCCCATATATCGAACCATTTCAACAAGAAGCCATCTTTTCATAAAGAACATCTTCTGAAAAATCAAAATTAAACATAAAGTTTAGGTTGCTTAAGGCCGTTGCAAATATTGTTGTAAGCTTATGACTTCATAATCAGCCCCCCAACAAATTAAGGAGAAAGATAAATTTTTTTTTTCAAAAACTTAAAAATATTAATGGGAATAGAAGTCAATTGAATCGACTGCAAATAATTTGAAATACATTTGTCAACGTCAATAAACATTCGGTACACTTAGAGATGTTTAAAAAGATTTAGTTTTTTTTGTGTAATTCCGATGTAAAGTACCGCAAAAAGATTTTATTTGCGGAAAAAATTGTCATTGCTTGGATATTCTGAAAACCTAATCATTACAAAACAACTGGACTAGTGATAAATGCATTTTCAAGCAGTTTTTTCATTGAAATGTTGAAACCATTACTTGTAATTTAATTTTTTTTGATCTTTCATTTGCATCCCTCTTCTTGACTTTGATTAGAGCCGAGAGACACTGTCTTCTAAAAATATTGGCAACGGTCTTATAAAAAAAAACGAAAAATATGTTGAAAATGGGGGAAAATTTTTGAAAACACCTTGGAAATAAGTTTGCAATAAAAGATTTGAAAGTTTGTTATCATTAATAGTCAGGACCCGGTGCCTGCAATCCCCGTTACAGTTTATATGGAATTCCAATAAGAATGTAACAGAAAAATCAGGCTTCGGGCCCAGACTGTTAATTACGATTTTATTTTCCTTATTTATTTTTTATTATCTTATTTGCTTTCATCTTATTTATTTTATGTCTGTTTGTGACAGTATTTGACTTATTCTAGCACCTCCTATCATCCTTTGGCTATTCAGTTTTTCAAAACATTTTCAAAGCGTACTTTTTTTTACAAAAAATATAGAAAATGTTAGTGAAAACACAGCCACATTTTTAAGCACATTGGCAAAGTCACATAAACTTCCAACCTTGAAATTTTCTTAAAACTGAGGAGTTCTTCTTTCCAATGCTTTTAATGGTCCAAAATTGGTTGAAATTATTTGCCAATTTTTTAGTTTATTCACGTACCTACATATTTCATTTAAACATATTTTTGTGAGAAAAAGAATATATATTTTTGAAAAAAGACCGATTTACAATCTCATGAAACTAATCATTTTTGAAATTTAATGATCCATGTAGAAAACTGCAATTCAAATATTTTTATTTTTTATGCAAAATTATTAGATTTTTGATATTTTTTCAAGAATTTTATATTCGTCAATTCATTCTTTCACTTTGTTAAAGAATATGATTAATTTAAAAAATTGCATTGATTGAGAATTTGGACCGAATTTAGTTATTACTCAAAAGATGTTATTTTGACTTTTTGTCAATTCACAAGTTTGTACAGTTTGTTTTTAAAATTAATCCTATTTACAATTTTTCTCGTGTTCAGGAGGTCTTTTTGAGCATCTTTCAATCTTCAATAATCTTAACTTTTTTGATGGTACCGTAAACTGGGGTCAATCAGGACACATGGGGCGAATTGGGACAGCAGTTTTAACCATGTTGGAGCACAATATTTGGATTTTTCTGGTTGGTTTCGGTTAGAACAGACTCAGGCCAACCAAATTTGTACATCCATTTCCAAATTTAAAAGCTTTAAGTGCTCTAAAAACTGCTGTCCTTTTTCAGGGACTACCCGATTCACCCCAGATTACGGTATTTTTAGTCCTATTTTATCACCAATCATTATCTCTTTTTTTTTATTTGATATAAATTTGCATATTTTATCAATTCTTTAGGTATCGCCTTCTGAGGCGAATCAGGACAAATGTTACGAATTGGGACAGCAGTTTAATACCAATTTCTTAAACAATGTCTAAATATTTTTGAACATAAACAGAGCCATAAAAACAGACTAATTAGTAAATTAATTAGGAATTAGTTATTAATACTAATTAGTACACCGATTTCAAAAATGTATGCTTTCAATGCATACAATTGGGATTGGGATAAGAGATTATTTGAAAAAAAAAACACCTAACAAAATAGAAAATTTATCGTTGAATAGATATCTTTTTCGTTTTATCTAAATTTGATTTTTTTTCAAACTTTCCCAATGTTTTTTCAAGCTTTTCTAGACATTAAAAAAATAAAAATAAACAAAAGACATTTATTCATAAGAAACTGATGTTATCTGAAACACATACAATACATAAATTGATTGTTAAAGGTTGATTTAAAACCCAATCATAAAAGTACATAAACATTTCCATCAATCTAAAACAGAAATCCCTGTTAAGATTGTAGTCTAGATTATCACTAGTTAATGGTAATCATCTAAATCATTGATTGGCTTTCAAAAATATTCCGGGAATTCCCGGGATTTCAAAAATATTGTTTCCTTTTGCCGGAAATTTTTAAACCTTGTAAAATTGGACGCCCTTAACCCTCTACAACCTAACCCCGCCTTTAGACGGGCATCGATCTAAAAATTCGCCAAAAATCAATTTTCCAACCGATTTTTGATCTTTAAAAAGCATTGGAAAGAAGAACTCTTAAAATTTTAGAAAATTTCAGGGTTGGAAGTTTAACTTGTTTATGTGACTTTGCCAATGTTTTTAAAAATGTCATTTTTTTAGAAGTCAACTTTGGCTGTGTTTTTTACTAACATTTCCTATATTTTCAGTAAAAAGAAGTATGCAGTAACTTTTGTAGTGTCCCAGACTATGCCTCTACGCATTTTTTTGCAATTTAAATATTGATGGGGCGATTCTATAGCAGAAAATGTGAAAAAACATGCAAAAAATTGAAAAAGTGACTGTAAAAACGTGAAAAAATTAGATAGGCGAAATGTAATTATATTAGGTGGTAGGGTAGGCCAAATACTACCAAAAACAAACATAAACTAAATAAGATAAATGCAAATTAAAATACTAAAAGTGAAGCAAGAAAAACATAAAACAAGAGAATTAATTTTTTTCGTAGAACAAAAGTTGCTCAAAATGACCTCCTGAACACGGGAAAAATAAATATTTTCGAAAAAAAAATTTGGCCAGTAGACGGTTAAATTTAGTAATTTTGAAATATTGGTAAAGCCATCTGAAACAATGTTTCCCTTAAACATTACAATATTCTGATATTTAAATATATCGTTCATCCAATGTTTCTGATAAACTATAACAGTTTTTCAATTGACTTAGCGAAATATTACAACAAAGAATATGGAATATGGTAGCTTGTACAGCGTTTTATTGCCTTTTCCATGTTTTTTTTTTGTGTGAAAAGGACAATAACAAATTTTAAAGCTGATAGTTTTCAAAATTTTGAGCATATTTCCTCTAACAAAACTCAATTTCACACCCCTGCCGGCATCGCAATTGGGCTTAAAGTTGTTGTAAAACTAGCAAAGAGGCGAACGTTGATAAAATTTCCATTACACGGTGAGCGCTGCACCGTTCTGGAAAACGAGGACCCTCTTCTCTCTCTCTCTCTATCTTTCCTTCCCGGAGCCGGGGCCAAGCTGCTGCCGTTTCTGTCATCTGTTCGAATTTCCCTCCTCATCGTAACACCTCCTCCCCCCCCCCCCCCGCTATCCCCCTTCCAGACCACTGTCAATACCGGGATCGACCGGTTCAGATTTTATGGCAGAAGGGTTACTTGAACATCCTCCTCGCATCAACCGACCGACCAACCAACCAACCAACGTTGACGTTCTTCTCCTCGTTTACATGCCATAAAGGCTTGTCAGTGTTGTGCTTCTTTGTCGCATATTGCTTCACTTCTTAACGGTTCAAAATTGAATTGTCAATTTGCCACACGTAATACAAATTTCAGATCGGTCTACCCCAAAATCATCAAAATGTCGAATGTGTCAAAACATAACAACCTCCTTTCAAAACTGAAGAAGAGAGAACACACACACGTCGTTCATCGATCCTTGATGGCGTAAAATGCACTTATCAACCACGGTGCAGACTTGCAGTTTTCGTCGGGCACGACTCGACACGTTCAGCCGTTCCGTTCAGTTTCTGGTCACCGGACCGGGGTTCGGGCTAGCTGACGATCTTTCTAGAGGAAGGAAACCACCGCACCAGTCAGCTGCCAGCTATAGTTAAAGTGGTATTTACCCCCCACGAAAGTGATTGTGCTCTTGCGAAGAGTTGAAGGAGCTGCTCCCGCTGCAAAGATAGTGAATTGCAGGATATTTTCATGGTGAATTTTGAGGTTTTTTATAGTATGAATGAATCAACTCAGATTTATCTCAATGGATTTGAAAAAAATTGAACCCTTTTGAATTTAAAGGCTGGAAAAAAATATAAGGTTTTCCCGCAGAATCAGAATATTCTTCCAAATTTATTGCATTAAGTCACAATTTTTTGTTACGCCCAATGAAACAATGATAGTTTTGATATTTAGTCATATTTGAAAGCATGTTATTAACTGAATAGCAAGTTATAGTTTTTTTTATAGTCTTAACATTTATTACCTTTTTCGTTCCATGCCTTACCAACCAAATTTGCAAGGAATTCATCCCCCTCCACATTTTGAACTTTTTGGTATCAATGCACAAATATCACAATTTGAAGAAAAAATAAAATGTAATATCAAGAGTAAAGAAAAACATGCAAAACTAATATTTTTGTTGAGAGCTGTTCACGTTTGTATGAATGTTTAAACACAGAACATCATAAACATAATCTTTCTTCTAGAAAGGAATGAAAAAATAATCTGAATGAATCTTTTTGTTATGTTTTCAAAAACTGCTCAATTATGAAACATTTTTGAAACATACCGAAATATTTTTTTTCTTTTATAAAATTAAAGAGCTGATTTTTTTTAAATGTCAAAATCCAAGCAAAACTATGGATGAACCTGCCTCCCACCCACCAAGAATGGTAAGATTTGAAAATCTGTAACTTTTAAAGGAATTTTATGATCGATTTGGTGTTTTCAGCAAAGCTACACGGGAAAATCATTTTCCCGATTTTCGAATTAATTTTTTAGCTCAAAAAACCAATTTCCCAAAAAAAAATTTGATTTTTTTTTATTTTTCTTGAGGAAAAAAATACCGCAGCTTTTAAGGCACTGAGTAGTGTAAAGAAAAATTTGCCACCTGGTTATGATTTTCTTTTTCAATTTTTTTTTGAAGAATTAGAAATTATATTCGAAAAAAAAATTAAATCAAAATCAAAAAAAAATTGAAGTTGAATCGATCTTTATACATTTTTGAAAAAGTGCACCGTTTTCAAGATATAGTCAATTAAAGTTTTATTTTTTTCTGAATAATTTTCGTTTTTATTTGTTTTCATTATTTCCGAAGATATTTTTTTCGAAAAGTTCTGAAAATTTCCAATAAAATTGCCTTAGAGATATTGAAAGTTGGACCTTTGGTTGCTGAAATACAGCGATTAAAAAAAGAAACAAGGAAATTTAAGTTGATTTAAGTTTCATCCAAACATTCTCACATTTTCTGATGCCAAAATCTCGGCAAATAATTATCCAATTTTCAATGATGAAAAATGAAACTCGATTTTTTTTACATATTTTGGAATCTAGATTGATAATTCAAATGAACTTAATATTGAATGTTTGGCAGTTTTCAAATGTTAGTCTTGATTCTATAATTTAAAACATATTTTTTCGGAAAACCTCTTTGAAAATTAAATAGAAATCTGAACTATTCGAATAAAAATATTTCAAAGGAATGGACAGTCATGGACACTATTTAAAAAAAATCGAAAAACGGGAATTTTTCAGTTAAAATTAAATTCAAAGTTGCCTTATAAAAAAATCTGTTAAGTACTTTCCGATTGTAAATACGATTTTAAATTATTAACTGAAGTCAATTTTGTTTACGACCAAAAATTTATATTTTTTCCAAAAACCATTTTTTTTCTAAAAATCATAACTCGGCGGCGACATTTTACTCCTTACTTCTTTATGACTCAAAAGTTGCGGGTTTTTGTCATCTAAAATATATATATATAAAAAAAAATTGAATGTACAGATTGTGTGAAATTGATTTTTTTTCTAAAAAGTGCATTTTAAAAATCGGAAAAAATCCGAGTTCCTTTTTTGAATACTCCTCATCAATAACTTTGCCGAAGACACCTAATCGATCGGAAATTATTCCTACAAATGATACAGATTTCAGAATATTTACGTACCATATTTGTATGGACAGTTGTCATAATTGTATGGAGTCTTGTATTAGTGGACCCCACAAAGTTTGAATCAAATCTAAAAAAATAATTAAAATCCATTTCCAATTTTGGAGGAGATTTGCTCATGTGAATGAATTTATAAATAAAAAAAAAATTCCTATCACACAGAAAAAAAAATCATGGTAATATTAAATCTTTTATGTCAGAAAAAAGGTGTAATTTTACCTCTGGAAATGTGTAATTATACCACTTTTCTGGTGTAATGCCACTTTTTCAGTCTAAATTGAGGTAAAATTACATCATAAATTACCTCTTTTATTCAACCTTCCAAAATTAAAGCTTCCAAATTTACATTATTTTTTACTGTGCAGTTTATTGTTTTATGATAGACGAAATCTTCTATTTGCAGTACTTATTGACTACTTTGATTTGTCTCAGTACGCTTCTCATTTGTTGAGTCAACTTTGAACGCGTTTTTGTCCGACATCCACTTTGTTTTAAGTCTGAATTAGAAAACAACAACTGAATCTTGAAAAAAATCTTGATAAATAAGGAAAACACAAAATAGGTCAAAGATTATTGAACAGGTAATAAAAGTTCAACTTTTCAGCACCTGTATCGAAAATTAATACTTTTCGATACCGTTTTGGAGTTTGACACTTATCTTAACGGCAAATATCGTTCAAGTGGAGAAACAAATGTTTCACATGAAAAATCCAATTCAAAGGTTGTTTTCCAGAGTTGCAAAAATATTTTATTCAACTAGTTTTTTCAGCACTCATCCATGTTCCTTCATTTTCCATCATTTTGAGTTTAGTTTGCTTAGGCTTAAACAACAATATTGCTTCATACATCCGTTTCGTCACGTAACTTCCTTCAATGCTCAGCAACTTTCCAAGAGTTTAGTCTTCCTTTTCCTCCGAAATCATATAACGCAAAAGCTCACTGGGACGAACAATCTAATCCCTGCCTTTGGACAGGACTGCTGCTGCCAAGTCCAACATACGAAAAAAAAAAAACAAAGCTTGACTTTGGCCCCGTTTCGCTGAAAATATCTTTTTATTTTTGCTCACTCTGGAATCAGCGAACGGGCAAAAGTGATTTCTCCTTCGCCGTAACACAGCAAGTGCTGTTTTGCTGCATGTTATGATTTCTGGGAAGTTGACGAGAAAAAATGTGTTCAACGGTTGGACGAAAATGAAAAATGATGATGGATTTTGCGTTGTCTTGCTGGGCAGATGCTTTTTCTTGGCTTAAAATTGACGAAAAGCTATATTGTTTTCCTAGATATTACGACTTTGGTTCATTGCGCTTCTCGCCCGTGCAACTTTAAGCGAAAAGATTGATGAAATTCACACCTCTCAAGTCACCAAGAAAATAACAAAGAAAACGGATGATCGTCTTTTCACGCCTGAGCAAAGGCGTGATAAGCGAACGGGGAAAATTGATTCATTGTCAGCCGCTTGAAAGTATGACGAAGGTTGACGAGGGTCAAGAGATGAGCCGGGCGCATCAACGAGCCATGGCCGCGGTCGAAGGTGATAACCCGGGGAACGCCGAGGGAATGGATCACCTGTCAAAGCGGCGCTGCGCTGATAATGATGACACCGTGACGATTGATGACTGAGTGGTACCTAATTATTTCTGAATATCTTGTTAGTTCTTTCGAACTCTTTCAGTTGTGTTGATTTTTCTTCAGAAGAAAATGCCTTACACCTCACAGCTCACAGCTCACAGCTCACAGCTCACAGTTCACAGTTCACAGCTCATAGCTCACAGCTCACAGCTCACAGCTCACAGCTCACAGCTCACAGCTCACAGCTCACAGCTCACAGCTCACAGCTCACAGCTCACAGCTCACAGCTCACAGCTCACAGCTCACAGCTCACAGCTCACAGCTCACAGTTCACAGCTCACAGCTCACAGCTCACAGCTCACACCTCACATTCATCTTGGAGATACGCGAAATTGAGATTTTCCGGAAGTGACTTCACATATGATTAGTGACAGCAGCGTGAACTGGACCTAGTTTTCCAGCACTTTTACACGTGCACGTGTGCAGCGTACATACTCGTGTCATAGTATAAAAATGGATTCTTAAACAGGACGGAGTGCTCGATAGCACTCCAAGGGGGACGACACGTTCTCTAAGATTAAGGTGATCTTGCTGGGGATGCACAGTAATGAGTAAAAATTAAGTTTTGCTTAACTTTTTTTTTTGTCAATTTTTATGAAATTGTCATTTTGTAAAATGTAGAAATTTCATAAATCAATTTTAAAAAAATTCGATGTTTTTTTAATGCAAAATTACTACTTCTCTCATAATTTGATGGTGTCAACCGAGGGATGCGTAATGTGTGGACGTGACTCCCGGCGTGCGTAACACCTCTCCCCGGAGAGTTTTCCCCCCTGCCGGGTTGGAAAAACACAGCTGGAGTACTCGAGGGGGGGTAAAGCCGAGGTGTGCCCTCGAAAACTTTCTGTCAACAAATAGGTAGGTGCGCAAAAGGGTCTAATGAAAATTTGTCGAAAACGTGAAGTTATTTTTATGGGCTCCGGAGCTGTCAAAAGGGGTTCAACGGGAAGTTGGCAGGTTGTGTGAGTTTATGTTTTTCGAAAGTTGCTGTTGTTGTTTCGAGAGAATTTAATAAAGGTTTCCCAGTTTATCAAGCGCCGTTTAGGGAAGCCCTCTTGTTGAATTCGAAATTAGTTCTTCAAAGCTCATGGTGAGGTGGTTTGAGTGGCTCCCTTGGTGGGTAATCAAATATCACAATTGGAGTTAAAAGACAAAGTTATGTCGCTTGGGGGTGTGCGATTGAGGTGTGCACTTTACACAATTTTAAACAATGTTCTTATCATAAAAAAAAATCTGTGTGGATTTTTAATCGTGCGAGAATAACTGGTTTTTTTGTCAAAGTAAGCTTCTAATGATTTTTACAAATATTTTTGAAAGCTTAAGAAGTTAATGCAAAATAATTCAATCAATCCCAAACTGCTTCATGTTTTGCCAAACCCACACCCAACATGACACATAGAAATCCAACATCAAAAAACAAATTCCATAAATCGCAAGTTACAAGCTCGCTCGCTTATTGCATGGCAACTCCGGTTGACAACACACCGAGCTGTTCCAGGCAATATTGGAAGCATGTTTCGAGGGGAAGGGAAACACAAACTCTAAATCGAAATTTCACATAATCCCACGCGCTCCACCTCGTACATCCCCATTACAGCGCGAAATTTTCCCGGCAAGAGCCCGAGAGCTGTCTCGCTGTTGTCGTTTTAGTAAAACGCAATTTGTGACAACATCATCTCGTCCAATCAATATGATAATTTTTAGTTCAATAAATGTGTTTTCTGATAGTATGGGGAAGGTTGTGTCTTGTTTTACTGGTTATAACGAAATTAATTACTGAAAAGGATCTAGTTTCGTAATTTAGAAAAAAATATAATTCTTAACCCAACCTTTAGATTTTTTTCGGAATCTTGTATAAGATTTCTGAAACTTGCAGGATTCCCCGAGTTACTTTTTTTCCCTCAAATCCCTCTTTACATCAAAATTATTGAAAATGCCAGCTTTTAAACTTAGTAGAACATAGTTACACTATAAAAAATCCAGCAAAAAAACACGAAATATAAATTTGAAAACATTTTGTTCTTTACGAAATAATGACCCTTCGAATATTTAATATTGCGGATTCAAAAAGTACATAAAATTTTGTTAAGGGTTAAGTAACGAAAATGACACTGGTTTTAAAACTATTTTTTCGGAATTTTGAGTAGGCCTTCAAATCGGGCACCCAAAATTCCAAATAATCGTCATCTCAGACTGCAAATTATTGAAAAACACTTATTTTTTCACACATTCAAAAGTTTGCTGATTTTTTGTTAATTAGTTGTTACCTAAAATATTATGAATTTTTGTGATATTCCGATGCAAATTCCGACACGTGAAAACTTTTTTTCGTAGAAAAATATGTTTGCTTTCTAGTGTAAAAATTGTAGTGTAGTGTAAACATTTATTTTACCGAACACCTATTGTTTCTTGATTGTTTCTCAAAGTCCTTAATAATATAGTCCAGACTCTATTATCCAAAGCTTATGTTATGGTTGTATGGGACTTCGGATAATCGAACCAAAATAAAAAAAATCGTGTTTTTTTTACATTTAACATCAAATTTTAGTTCTGCGACCCCAATTGAATTGTTGATTGAATATAAAATTTTTGCAATTCCGTCGCGAAACAACTTACTTTTCCTGTCATTCTTGAACGACGAAATAACCTACTTTTCTGTACCAAAAATAACAGAATCGAGTAGCAACACTTTTCAAAATAAATGCTGAAAAGTTCTACTTTTCAGCACTTATTTCGAAAAGTAACACTTTTCAACATTTTTTGATTTAAACGATTTATCGACAAAATACTTGAAAATTTACTTGAAATTTCACTCAATGGGGTTTTCGGAATTGCAAAAAATGTTGTATAGAACTCGTTGCAAAACTTAATTTTTTCAGCACTCGTCGTATTTATCCAACTCGGTGAACCTCGTTGGATAAATGTACGACTCGTGCTGAAAAAATCCTCTTTTTGCAACTTGTTGCATAAACTACTATTATTCAATGATTCTTCACCACCATTTTGGCCGCTATCTTGGATTTTAAAAATAAATATCTCTTTAAAGTAGTGAAGGGGCAGTACTGCAAATAAGTGATAGAAAAGCTCAATTGATTATCTCTGCACCAAAAACATCCGGGAGTATAGCGGCCGTCACTTTAGCTTGTGAGATCTCTTCTTGTGTCACGCGATTCTCTGCGATGTCATTCCCTCTCTAGGCAGCGAATGACAAACATGTTAAAGCTGCCTGAAATAAATCAACAACCACCACCATTCCCTCTCTATCACTCCTCCCCTTTCCCTCGACTATGCGATCTCACCGCTGAGTCTCTCAAACTCTCCGAAAACTGCAATGAGAGAACGCGAGATGGCGATTAGGAGCCGACCACGCATGACGTCCCGTTAAACTGCGTTTGTGAAATTGGGTTTGCGACGGCTTTTGTGGTTAAACACGCTGTTTCGGTAGGATAATCGTGGAAGCGGGAATGAGAGAGAAAAGGAAAATGTCAATCACGAGTGAGTAGACACTTAAACGTGTTCGGCTATGTTCGGCACTGAGAGTTTAATAAGGAGAGAAGAGCAGTAGTATTTGAGGCATGAATATTCAGGCGTGATAATTGTAGTTGTAGAGAGTTGATATTTTGATATTTTAACAACCCTTTAAGGGGTCATACTAGAGCTCAAAAATCAAAAATAAATGAAACAACAACAAAAAATCGTGATTCGATTATCAAGCTTTCGATTATCCGAAGTGAAAATTTGCCAAAAGCCTTCGGATAATCGAGTCTGGACTGTAGTGACAACCAAGACACCAAATCAATCAAAAAATTTTTCGGTAGATACAATTTTTTAAACATTTACATGCCGTTTTTGCTTGGCCAGCTGTCAAATTTGTAAGGAGAACTGTTTGAATGAAAAGATGACAAAATTGAGGGCAAATAAAAAATGCAAAAAAATTATTTTAATGATTGTTTTCTATTGTGAAATAGAAACCCCGGGATGATTAAATTTTTCTCTATTTTTAGCAAAAATTAAATATAAAATATGTTTTCTCAAAGTACATTTCTGATCATTTGCTAAGTATACACAATTAATTTTTATGTGAAATTTTTAGATCTCTTCTAAAAAATATTTTCATGGATTGGCAAACGGGCACTATGTTTTTCTGGTCGAAAATTGAAGTTTCTCGTAAAATAAAAACATTTAAACGGCTGTAACTCAAAAACGATGCACTTTATCAAAAATCTCAAAAGTTCATTCCCGATTCCGAAAAATTATTTTACTTCTTTTTATTGTTTCCAAAGTTAAAGTTTAAAAAAATGCCTTTAAAAATATGAGGACCATAAATTTCTAATTTCAATAACATAACTTTTCACAGTTCCTCAGAAAACCATTTTTCATTTTTTTAAACTCTTGATTTTGATAACTGATGATTGCAATGCAACCGCAGCGATGAATCAAGAAATTTAAAACACCCCTCTTTCTTTTAATTAAAAAAATAGTTTGATTCGTTTTCTTTTTACTAAAACCTTGTTTGCCCGTATCATTTTTAAGGTTAAAACTGATTTGTTACTGCTATTGTGTGAATTAGTAGAACTGGAACTTTTTCAATATTGAATTCATTTGAACTGCAAAAACCTCAAAACAATCAATGTTATTATTTTTTCACGAAGAAATTAGATAAATTCTTGTCAAGCTGGTACAAATTATATTTAACGTTTTTGTTTTGGTCAAGGCCGAAGGGTTGGAAAAAAACAATAAAAAAAATATAAATTTAAAATTTCAACCCCTGCCTTCAACAATTTGAAGGAAAAAGTATTACATAATGTTTTACACATTATTATAGTTATGGTGCTACCGAAAGTTTGTCAAATATCAATGAATTTATGAAAATAATAATTTTCTATTAAATTTATGTCGTTTTCCGACCTGTGCTTCAAAAGTGCTAGAAAAATTCAACAAAAATTTGACGAGGATTTGAGGAAGCTTCCCTTGTAAAAGTTTGTCCTCCAAAAACACACACCACCTCCCTGCCCCGGAGCTGTTAATTCAATTTTCCAAAATGTCATATTCGAGTGCGTGTGTGCTACCGGTCGTGTGTCCTCATCGCATCGCGGACCCTTTAACAAAACACCTGAGCCGGGATCTTACCTTGGTTGTTTTCCCGTGAAGTGGAAGCACACAAAAGGGGGGTAAAATCCCAATTTAACCCACGTTCATGAATATTGTGCCCAGTTTTGGTTGCTGCTTTTTTTTTTTTTGTTGCTGCTGCTGCTGCTGGTGGTTTAAGGACAAAGGACTAAACATGTCTTCAGTGATTAATTTATAAATTTGGAAAAATCTAAACTTGATGAGAATGTTCTTATTTGTATCAAATAATATTAATTGATAAGTTTTTTTTTTTTTTTTTTCCGGTTTAAAGGCTTTTTATTTATAGGTCTTCAAATCTTCAAATATAACAAATCCATTTTCCAAAAACTCTGTCGTAAAATTTCTTGTTGTTCCATCGTTTCTCCCTAACTTTACATTCAAAATCTGCTACTGTACCATTTCCAAAGTTTTTCAAATTGTAGGCAATTGCTTCAACTACTAACCACAAACCTAATTTTTCTTTTTCATTTTTCAACGTTTTCCCTAGCAACTCCTCAGGGTCTACAATGTCTAAGCCTAGTTTTCTAATTATAGTTGTTTTTACGCTATTCCAAACTAATCTACTGCTGCTACATAACTTTATACGATGCTTTGATGTATCTAACTTATTACAATATTCACATAAATTTGTATTAGTATCCCTAACCTTATGGCGAAAAAGTTTTGCTTTTGTTGGAATAAGATCATTGAGCATAATGAATAGCGAATGTTTTTCTTCAGAGGAAATGAAATTCGATTGTATATTCTGCCAATAATTTTGCCACGGCAATTCAGGGAACTCGGTTGCGATTTTGATTTTAATATTTTGCTTACTAATCAACAAACGGTAGATTTTTTTGCTTGTGTTTAAATCAGTATCGTTTGATATTTCTTCTGCCAAACTTAGCCACTCACGTGAGTTCCGACTAAGCGTGTTGTTAGTTTGCTGTGATAACATGAATGAATCTTTGATACCGTCTTGACTAGGAAATAATATGTTTTTTACAAATAGTGCTTTACATTTACTTTCAACATCAACGAGAGATAGTCCTCCTTGATCAACGTCTAAGTATAACTGATCAAATTTAACTTTGTATAATCCAACACCTTTAAAAATAAAATTTCTGCAGATCGTTCTGATTTCAGCGATATTTGAATTATTAGGAGGGAAAACTTGTGCTATGTACCATAATTTAGATAAAATAATTTGATTTAAAATCCATGATTTTTGGTAAATGTTTAGTTTTCTTTTATGATGAATCGAAATTAAAAACTTAATGTTAAGTATAATTCTAGAGTAATTGTTTTCAATGATAGTGTTAAAATTTTCAGATAAATCTATTCCTAGTATTCTGAGCGATGAGACCTCTTTGAGAACATGTGGACCCGAGAGGCAATTGTTTAGTCTCATGTACTGAGACTTTCCAACATTCAACCTAATTTTAGCAAAAATGCTGAAATAGTTGATGAGCTCCAAGGTCTTATCAAATTCGTGATTATTGCGAATAACGACATTAATGTCATCTGCATAGGCAATAACTTTCAAAAAGCTATTATCTATTAGACAACCTCTAACGTTATCGTAAAGCATGCGAATAAGTGGTTCTATGTAAATGATGAATAAAGCCATGCTCAAAGGGCACCCTTGGCGAACAGATGATTTTATGAAAATGTTATTAGTGAGAAAACCGTTAAATAGTATCTTAGAGGAAGCATTTTTATACAGATTACGAATTAAGTTAACAAATTGAATTGGGAAACCAAATTTTTCTAAGGTTAGCCAAAGAAAATGATGATCAACCCTATCGAAAGCCTTTTCCAAATCGAAACTTGCAACAAGTACTTTTAATGATTTAGATTTTTTTGCTTTGATAATTAGATTTCTAAGCAGTTTTAGATTTGTGATACAAGATTTTTCAGAAATACCTGCAGCTTGACCTGGTCCAATTAAAGAATCCATAAGGGGTTGTAATCGATTCATAATGATTTTAGCAAAAAGTTTGTAATCACAGTTCAACATGCTAATCGGACGTTTGTCAGAAATTTCAAAGGATTGTTCTTTTTTAGGAATTAATGTTACTATCCCTTCAACGAAAGCCGTATTAGGAATCTCCCCCATCAAAAATAGATTAAAAAGTTTCAAAAGGTCATTTTTTATTTCGTCAAAGAAAGTACAGTAAAATTCGTATGTCAGTCCATCTGGTCCTGGACTTTTCTTTTTAGAAGCTTGTTGTAGTGCCTCTTGTAGTTCGTTGAGATCAATTGGTTTTATTAAATTATTGCTTTGTTCAAGAGTTAAACGGTTTTTCACGTGATTAAAAATATTATTTACACCTGGATAAAAAGTTTTATCGCCTTCGAATAATAAGCTAAAATGATTTTCTAAAGCTAATTGAAGTTTAGTTTTCTCAGAAGTAAGGTTACCATTAATTAAAAGTTTCATAATAGAGTTTTTTGCAGCGTATTTAGAAATTTGAAATGTACTTAGTTTCTCGTCTTCAATTATATTTTCTGGTTGGATTTTTAATTTTAAATTTGAAAGTCTATTTTGTTCAATATTCATCAATTTGGATTTTACAAAAGATAGTTCTTTCTCAACATTTTCATTGTTGCTTTGTTTGCATGATATTTCTCTAAGACAACCGTAAAGGAAGCTTTTACTAGATGTTATAAATTTATTCAATTCAAAAGATCTTGTTTTAAAAAATGATTTTGCTTTTGGTTTAAAATGTTCAATCCACCATCGACAAAAATTATTGTTATATGCAAATCTTTGTCTGGTGTTTTGAATTTCTAAAACAAATTCACGTTTGATATCCTCATCATGCAAAAAAGAGGGATTTATTTTCCAGAAACCTCTACCGGTGGAAGTGACGTTAGAATTTGAGTCAACATTAAATTTCAAAACTATTGCACGGTGATCAGAGAAGGCAGTTGTTAATGTATCGAAACTTAAAACTTTTTCCAAAAAATCTTTTGGTCCATAAATTCTATCAATCCTGGATGCAGAATCTCCTCTGAAAAATGTATAAATCGTATTACGGTGAATTTAATTTCCGATATCGATTAAATCAAGATTTGATGTTAGGTCTTTCAGTCCTTGGCATAAATTTTTCACGGTTCCGTTTGAATCCGAATTTAAAAGAATACAATTAAAATCGCCTAGAATTACGTTGGGATGGGCAGCCGATAGGTGTGGGATGATATCATTTGAAAACAGAACGTCACGTTGGTGTCGGTATTGTGATCCGGAATGACCATAAACGTTGATAAAGTGAACTTTATCGATTGTGACCGACAGAATTCGACCATTTGGGTTCATTAACATGTTATCAAACTCGATATTTTTTCTAATCAACACAGCAGTTCCTTTGTTGTCGACACTGATATTAACAAAAGCAAAATGGGAAGCAAGAAATTTAAAGTTTTCAAATGACACTTCCTGAAGAAAAACAATATCAAGATCATTATTCCACACAAAGTCCTTCAATAAACCTAGCTTGATGTTAGTGCTAATAGCGTTGATGTTAATTGTGGCTAGTTTTCTAGAGAATGTTGTTGTGGCCATTATTAAGATGTTTTTTTTTTTAGTTATTGATGGTACGATAAAACGATGGAACGATGGATGATTTAGGTTGTCTTCTTCTTCTTGTTGCGTTTACCATTTGGAACCGGAATGAACCCATCCCCCTCTCCAGTTGGCCCACCCTTTCCCTTACCCCCCTTTCCCTTCCCACCCAGCTTACCCGCATCACCCTCAGAAGAGACCGGAGAGGAACTCTTCGTTCGCTTCAGCAACGTCTGGCGATCGAGTTCGCTGATCTCGGCGTCCATCGCGTCGGTGTCTGCTTTGTCGATGTGTTCTTCGCTCACGCCGCCCGGCCGCAAAGCGTCCAGCACGCCGTCGTTGGTGTTAGTGTCCACTGTTTGCTTGGTTGTTGTGGTGCTTGCAGATGGTGCTACCGTTGTCGATGATATTGGTGCTGGAGTGGAGACGCTTGGTGATGTTGTCGTGGAAGCGCTCGGTACCGCTACCGTTGTAGTGGTGGAGGCGCTAGGTACTGCTTGCATTGATGTCGTGGTGATCGGGTTTTGTGTGTCGTCGTTCTTTTTCTGGTTAAGCAACGTCATCGCAGGAGCGATCGGCTGGCCGAAATCGATGATCGGTTTTGCAGGCCTACCAAGGGACGGCGCCGAGCAGCCGCTGCCTCCGCTGCTGCCGCTGCCACTACCGCTGCCTGTTGACATCGCCGCCATTTTGGGGCAATTCTGCTTGACGTGCCCTTCTGCCTTGCAGAAAAAGCACTTGTTTTTGAGCCCATCATAGAAGATGCGGGCTCGGAAATGTCCTATGTAAAGGTGTGCAGGAATTTCCTTCGCCACCTCCATGTGCACCCCTCGTACACCGGTGAAAATGTTGACCTTCAGCTCGTTGGGAAAACGTTCGCGCACGTGCTGCCGTATGGTCCCGTACTGACCCAGCACATACTGGATCGTGGCGTCGTCAATCTCCGGTGGCAGATTGAAGATCCGGACGTACCGGAAGACGCGTGATGCCTGCTCTACCGCCACCCTTGCCGTTGTTCCGTCCTCGAACTTGAACTGGTAGTGTTCGTCCGATTCGGCGATGAACGCCGAGAAAGTCTCCTCGTCAATCAGCTTGACGTAAAACTGGCCGCCATTCTCGTCCTTGTAAATGCTGTGGATATCCGCTGCTGACAGCTTCAGGGTGTCCATCGAGAACTTCAGCACGTCCAGGTACGACGGTACCTTGATTCCTGGTCCGAAGACCAACTTCGCAGTGTTCTTTCGTACACTGTTCGCCATTTTTACTCTTCCGGGGAAGATTCCGCTTTTAGCTAACAAAGAAAAACGCGTACGAAACAATAGCCGCGGAGGACTATTGTTCGAAACCGGACTTATTCTCGAGAGCGTCGATGGAAATACGTCTTGTTCGTACGAGCTCACGTCCGAGACTGTCCTAAAATTATTTTAACTACATAAAAAATGTCATCTCCACTTATCTATGATTCGTTTTACATACTGCTCCACTCTCACATTTGTACCACTCATCCTGGTCCAAACGAAAATCCTTGCCCACTAAACTAAGCTTTTTTGTTCGTTTGAAGGCGGAAAATGGAGAAAAAATATCTCTGAAAAACATGGGTGCGAAATACGACAGAGAGAGCGAGCATGTTGCGGAGGAGTCGTCCCGACACGCGATAAAACTTTTTTTCCCCGGCAACCCTCGTCTGTGCGAAGGATTATCACCTGAGTGAGTGGGGTTTTGGGGCGAGCTTTTCCGCTTTTACTGGTTATATCCCCTTCCCCTGCTGGTTGTTTTGCGTACGAACCCTTCTCAATCCCAGCTGTCACCTGGATTTGGGGAGGAAAAAGGGAGCAACAGAGAGCCGTCCATGTGGTGTAGATTTGGGAGAAATTTGCACGGTTTTTTTTTGTGTGTTTCTCGATTGGAAAACACCGTGTGCAGTAATTAACCCTAAATAGAACGGAAAATTGCTTGTCTTTTACTTTGTTTATTCACTTTGGGGTGGTTTTGATTGTAGATGCCATGAATAATTTTAAATGCGTTCTTATAAAATGAGGTAAAATCAATGTTCAAGCAATGATTTATATTTATTTAAAGTAAACAATAATATTTTTGAGCAATTTGAATTATTTAAATGATTGTGAGATTTTTTAAAATGTTTTTAAAGTATATAATTTCACAAAGACTTATTTTTCAACATTGAATATAGTATCGATAGTATATAAGCTGTCGTGCCTTCACGCAAAATGAAGTTACATAAAAATGGCTATAACATATCGGTGCACTTTATCAAAATTCCACTGGATTCCTTTTTGATTGAAAATTAGATTTTACATCGAAAAATGATGTTAAAATTTGTTTGCGAGCAATATTTCCATTTTTTTTTTATCAGTATTGATTCAAAAATTTATAACTCGGTCAAAAATGTTTTTGCCTGTTCTGGAAATTTCTTAAAAGTTTGCATTTAATTTCCCCTAAAACATATCAGTAAATAAAAAAAGGGTTTTTTTTGCAAATCAAGTTTTAGTGACAAAAAGTGATTTTTTTATCGTGTATTCTGTGTTGTCCTTATCCATACCTACAACTTTTCCAAAGACACCAAATCGATCAAAAAATACCTTCAAAAGATACAGATTTCTGAATTTTCATATACAGTCATGCCTCGGTTAAGCACCGCATATGGGGGATGCAAAATCGAGGCGTGCATAACTGAAGCACAGAGCTTATGGGATTTTGGCTATATGAGAGACATTATGGCTATAATCGAATGAAAAATCATGCGAATAGCAAAAAATTATAGTGTTTTGGAATCGGGATGATGGCAGCTATCCATTGTAATTATAGTTACATGAAAATACTTATTTTACTCTAAATAAAACCTTAAAATATTTGTTATTTTAAGATGGGTATCAAATGATCGTGTTTTTGTCATACATTTCCAATGTTATATAACTTTTTTGAAAATACTGAATTTTTTTACAAAACTACGAATTTTTGAAAAAAGTACTCCAAATTTCAGTTTTTTGCAATATTGGTATCAAATGACCGGGATTTTTTCATACATTTCAAATGCAATAACATTTTTTTTGAAAATACTCAATAAAACTACGTATTTTCTAAAAAATACTCAAAGTTTCAGTTTTTGGCAATATGGGTATCAAATGATCGGAACTTTTTCATACATTTGGAATGTGATAACAACATTTTTTGAAAATACTCAAAAAATTTCTCAAAACTACGTATTTTCGAAAACAATGCTCAAAATTTCAGTTTTTCACAATAAGGGTATCAGATGATCGGTATTTTTTCAAATATTTTAACAACTTTTTTTGAAAATACTCAAAATTTCAGTTGGGTTACAAATAATTGGAATTTTCAAAACATTTTGAAACATTGAAATTTGAAGTTTTTTTTAGAAAATACGCAGTTTTGCCAAGAAAATAAATAAACACAAATAAATTTATAGCTTTCAAAGTTTATTAAAATATTTCGATCATTTGGTATGGATATTAGCATAGCATTGGTGTCTACCCGTAGCTGCTACTTCGTTATTGACCAGGACCCCCAAACATTGCTCCGTGGACCACAGATGAAAAGTAGGAACCAATCATCACCCTTTCGCAATTTTCAAAGGTCCCTATCATGCTGATCAATACCGACGCCGGCCACGACCAGAGGTAAGACACGGGGAAGTGGATGGGAATGTTAGTCCGATACTTGAGTGATGGGACCGCCAAATCGACTGCGTCTCCGACAAAGTATCACATGAGTTTTGAGGGGTTAGTAAGATGGGTATGAGGTCAGGATTCACTGTGGTAGGTGATGCGACCATAAGCAATTTGTTTATCGGTTGAAATTTTAAAAATCTTAGGCAGCCGGCTGCGGAAAGATAGCTATCTAGGGATTTAAATATAGTATTAATTCGACCGCGATTCTCCAGAAATTCTCCGTCGGCGTGCCTTCCGATCAACGGTGATTTAGGAAGGGCTTCATTTATTGAAATGATTATTGAAATGATATAGAAAGGGCTTAATCCAGCAATACGACTTGCTAGTCTCAAAAAAAAAAAAAAAATAGGTACGTTTTTATAGAAAACTATAAATAAAGAACAACACAAAAAAACTCATCGGCCAACGAACGCGAGTGGAGAAAAAAAAAAGGAGGTAAAAAAAACAGAACTGCGCGTCCACACAGGCACCGCACTACTGATGCCATTATTTAATTATAATAGCCAATCACCCCATGCACTCGAACAGCGACACAAAAGAGACGGAAAATAACACCAATTTCGATCATTTGGTATGGATATTGTAAAAAAAAACTGAAATTTTGAGCATTTTTTTTTCGAAAATACGTAGTTCTGTTAAAAATTCGCGTATTTTCAAAAAAAAAAATGTGTTAAAACTGAAATTATGAGTGTTTTTTTTCGAAAATATGTAGTTTTGTGAAAATTTTGAGCATTTTCAAAAAAAAAATATACTTTTTTCGAAATGTATAAAAAAAATCAATTGATACTGAAAAAAAAAACAAAAACATTGAGTATTTTTTTTCGAAAATATGAGGTTTTGTGAAATTATTCAGTATTTTCAAATAATGTTGTTATTACGTTCGAAATGTATTTTAAAAAATCCGTTAATTTGATACCCATGTTATGAAAAATAAAATTTTGAGTAATTTTTCAAAAATATTGAAGCTTTCGAAATGTATGAAAAATACCAATCATTTGATACCCATATTGTAAAAAGCCAAAATTTTGAGTATTTTTTTTTCAAAAATACGCAGTTTTGTGAAAATTTCAGTATTTTCAAAAAAAAAAATTCCTGACATTCGAATAGTATGTCAAAGAACACGAACATTTGATACCCATATCGAAATAACAATAATTTTGAGTATTTTTTCGAGAATCTTTACATTTTTAAAATACAGGATTAAAAATTTTGTGAAAGTTTTCATGTAATTATAAGTGCAATCGATATATGATTGTATGATTTTTTATACGATTATAGCCAATATAGCCCATATAGCCAAAATCCCATTAGCTCTGGGCTGTGCTTAACCGAGGCTGCTGAACGAATCAAAACCGGGGCATGACTGTATCATTTTTGTATGGACAGCTGTCAAATTTGTGTGAAAAATTATATGGACAAAATTATAATGCAAAATGGCTACTTTGGGTTTACCGAAGGCACCAAAAAAGTTTCAGCTAGTTTACAGTACAAAAAAAAGGTATGACCAAAATTTCAGAGAATTGTCTTTTTTTGGTAATAGAAAGGCACATACCAAAATATCCAAAAAATATTGATTTTTCCATAATAAAAAGTTGACATAAAAATACATGCAATAGTTCCCTGCACAATGTTTACTTCAAGCCAAACAAGCTTGTCCAAATTCCATGTCCAATTAGTATCGAAAAGTTTTCCCAATAAGAAACACTAACCCTCAACAATGTTTCGGTATGTTTTCCCAAACCAATCCCGACCTAAATCATCCGCTTCCGTACCATTCCCAACAGATTATCCTAATCGTGGTGGAATTTCACACGAAACACCATAAAGTTCTGCTGCCAATGCCAACATAACTGAGCTAGTTTAGAGAATCCAGCGCAGAATATCACTGAAAGTGCGGACAAAAAAAAAACCCCACACTCTCTAACTGACCTAGCAACTGTTCGGAAAACCCCCAACGGGAAAACTACAAAGTTTCAAATATTTTCCGTTTCATGTGGCGCTCAAATTTATGGCCACCGAAATGGAAACACTACCATGCTGCTGCTGCTGGTCCTCGTCGTGCGGTCAATCAGCGGGGTGGGAAAAACTAAAACTAAACTTTTGCCCGAGTGCCAAAGAGAAGGCGAGTGCACGCCCCAGAACCTGTTCCAGAACCTCGAACGGTGAGAGAAATATTTATGGTTATGAATGTTTCGGAAATAATTTACATGGCGGCTCATGGAGCGAATCAACGCCACTTGGGAGGAAAATTGTTTCTTGCACCACCGCGCAGGCAGCGGTGAGGTCCCCCGGTGTCGAACGCCGTATAGTTAACCAACCAACCACCGGGCGGGGTTCGTTTTTCATCCAACCGACGGGGAAAAGGCGTCCCCTTTCGCACTCGCAGGTGGACATGGAGAGCGCCGCAAACTTGAACTATTTTCCGGGTGGTGTGTTCAGGTGGTTTTAGGTTTTCCGTCAGTTCTGAAAAGTGAACTGGTCTGGAATATTTTTAATAACCTGTTCAACTTTACCAGCAATTTGGATGGGGAGCTGCAATACTCTGAAGTGGTTCGTTTGTTTGATGTGCTTGGTTCGTTTCACCTGAAAATGAATGTTTTATCTTTTTTTTCGTAAAATTGCAATAACTCGTGATGTTTATGAGTAAATCCTTTATGTATATGTATCAATTATTTTGTAACTGTCTATTCTACAACTTTGTACAACATTGTTACACTCTAATAAATAACCCCGCAAAGTTATAAAAAACACGAAAGTTTTGGTTCTAAATGAAAAAAATACCCTTCTGGGTCAATTTAGATTCGAAAAGAACATTAAATTTCCCATAAAATGACATGTTCGAAAAAAAATTACAGTCGAGTAACGGAAAATGGCAGAGTTTTTAAAACTTTTTTAGTGTTTTTTTCGATGAAAACTAGGTTTTTTTTTCGGAATTCTGAGTACAAAAAAAAGTAAAAAAGAGTACAAAAAAAAGTACAAAAAAAGTGACAAAAAATTAATTCCGGAGATAAAATTCACGAGATTTTTCAAAAAAATGTTCTGGGAATTCCGGAAATAAAATCAAAAAAATTCAATAACTTTCAAAAATTTTACATTGGTTGGCAATATTTAATTTGTAAGAGACCTATTCAATAAAAGTCACATCAAAGTAAAAATTGAGGTTTATTTAAAATCCATAGTTCAAACAGGAACAAAAGAACCTATTTTTGATTTCTTTTAAGCTATCTAAAAACTGCTGTCCTTGTTTAGAATGAAGTATAGATCATCGCCAATTAGTAGTATCTTGCAAGGTTGTTAACTATAAAATAACTCTAAAACAGAAAATGCAAAATTTGAATCGTTTGATACCCGTATATCCGTGCAAATACATTTTTTTTTGAATATTTGAGTATTTTATTCAAAATACTCTAAAACAATGAAAAGCATACAAAATTTCGAATTGTTTGAAACTTTTATTGCAAATAATAAAAATTTGAGTACTTTAAAAAAATACGGTATTTTGTGTTTTTTCAGTATTTTTTAGAGGTAGGCAAAACCGCTATTTTTTAGGAGTCGCTCATTTTCGTTTGCTCTTTAAAAAGAGCCGCCCTTTTGAACGGCTCTTTCGCACTTTTTCAAAATTTGGATGAAAAGGGTTTTTTCAAGAATCTTGTGATTTTGTAAGTTATTCCACATTGAACTTCTATAAATTAGGCCGTACTAAATATTTTTCGAAGTTTCGCAAAAAAAATAATACACGTCCCCATCAGTTGCATTCATTAGTTTTCAAAATATCGAAGTATGATGAACTTTTTTTAAGCCAAAAAGTAAACTTTTGTTTTCAGTTGATAAGACTTCTATTTCCATTGAAATTTGATAGTTTTTTGAAAAAAATACTGTTTTGCCCCCTGATTTTGCGGACCGATTTTGAAGGGGAGGGGTGACATAAACTTTGAAAAATATTTGTAGCGGCCATATTTGATAAAAAAATAAAACTGAAAACGAGAAGATGCCCTTGAAAACCATTGGTCTTGGTGGTCTCTATGTCAAGATTTCTTCTCAAAACTGAACATTCGAGTAATTGAATGACATCTAAACTTAAATCTAGGATGCTGACAAAATTGCTATTCATTTTAAAATTGCGTTTATTTTTGCAAAAATTGAACTACTGCTGATATTTTATTTGGAGAAAATATTCTGTGAACTCTTCTCTACATTCTGATTTAATAGATAAATTGTATAAACGATAATGTTCAATCGCACAAAACGATTATTTTTTTCCAAAATCTCTCAAATATTCAGTAGATTTTTGGTAATATTTGACAAATTATGCTATTTGAAATGCTCAAATGTATTCCGGCATTACTTTAATGTACACTCAGTTTTACAATGAAAATTTTATTCCATTTTGTTTAGAAAATCATTTACTTTTGGTGTAAATTTTTATAAGCATTGAAATTTTTGACATTGCATTTTAAATTCTCAAAAACAAATTTAATAGTACATTTTTTGGAAATTCAATAAATTATATTTATAACAAAATTCATGCCATATTGAAACGGTTCTTTCAAAAGACCGGAGTTTAAAAAAGAACCGCGGTTCTTTTTTTGTGAGCCACGGTTCGTTCGCTCTTTTCAGTGAACCGGCTCTTTGAGCGGTTCACTCTTTTTTGCCCACCTCTAGTATTTTTACTTTAAAACTTACCATAAACCAGAAGGTGTATCTTTACACAATTTACACAATTTCATACATTTACATACCCATTTTGTATGAACAGCCGGAAATTTGTATCTCGTGGATGAATTTTCTGATCGCTATTGTGTCTTCAGCAATATTGTACGGTTTAATTTCCCACGAAAATAGCATGATTTGGAAAAAAAAATTCTGGAGGGACCTTGGCCAACATAATTAGACCTGTATTTTTTGTTTGGCCATTAGAGTGATCCACGCCGTGTTAGGGTGGTCCATTTTTGTCAATTTTCGCAAAAAAACATATTTTTGGTAAAATCATAACTCCGCGCCATTTCTACCGATTTGAGCTGCCTTGGACGCTAATGAAAGATGATTAGATAGCCTTTTTACGAAAAATAATTATAAATTTAAAAAATCTAGCCTGAAAAGGTCATACAATTTTACGTAACTTATGTAAATATTATAATGTATGAAACGGGATTCGGAGATATGATTTTTTGAAAGTATAATCCAGGTTTTTCGACGCAAAAACGGGAAAAAGACGAAAACGGGAAAAAACAACTTTGTTACTAAAACTGCGATATTTCTTAAATTTAAGTGATGACCTATAAATGTTTCGTAATGATGTTTTTGCGAAAATCGACGGAAATAGCAATATTTCGGACCACCCTATGGTAAAGAAAAAAATGATTTATTATGTATAAAAACAAGCCTTACCCGACAAACTTCGTTCTGCCTTTTTTTTCGTTTGTTGACGTTTTTTTTTTTTGCTTTTTTGCTTTTTCAGCCTCCTGTGATCAACATTGTGTTTTACGTAACTTTTTCTATACAATCTGCTTATTTTGGGTATCAACATTTTTGTAATTGAAAGACGCAACCTTTAGTACCATTACATCTATAGGTCATCGCTGAAATTTTAAAGTTATCGCAGTTTTAGTGAAAAAGTTAATTTTTTGCCGAATTCGTCAATTTCCCGTTTTTGCGCGTGGCGCGTCGATAAACTCAGTTTTCATTTTCAAAAAATCATATCTCCGAAACGTACGGTTCGACATTGCCAATTTTTTTGATATGCTATGTGAAATTTTCCGAGGAATCCGATAAAAATATTTTCAGACATAGGCTCTTTGGTCCAGACACGATCAAAACGCCATTTTAAGCTTTCATGCGACTTTTTCAAAAGGTAAGCAAGATTTTTTAAATTTCTTACTATTTTTCCCAAATAGCCAAACTCATCACCTTTATTTTGCGTCTAAGACAGCTCAAATCGGATGAAATGGCACGGAGATATGATTTTTCGAAAAAAGAGGTTTTTGCGAAAAATGACGTAGGTCACCCTAATGGCCAAACAAAAAAATACGGGTCTAATTATTTTGGCCAAGGAACCTCCAGAAAAATTTTGAGCCCGATCGGAAAACTTTTTTTTCGGTTTAGGCTCTTTTCAAATGGAATTGTTGTATATATATATAGAAGACAACACAAAATATCGATAGAATTAACCAATTATGAAGATCTCATCAACTCGAGTTGATTTCTGGTAAAAAAATATATTTTCGTTTTTTTGTGAAATTTTCCATTGGTGCCAAGAAAAGAGTTTCCTGCTCTCTCACTCTTAAAAATATTTAAATTAAAACAGCGCCACTTGCTGATGAAATCGTAAAAAACTAGTATGTATCTCTATATGTTTGACTTCGAAAATCATTTTAATAGTCGCTGAGATGAGACATTATAGTAATAACTCTTAGCTTTAAGAAAAATGTTATTACAAAAGCCGACTCAGTCCTAACCAGGACCTAATCAAAATTACTTTTTGAAAAAAATAAGGCATTGTAAAGAATAAAAATGAGGAAATTTCAAATGTCTAAGTATTTCCCAATAAGAATAAGGTAAAAAACACTTATTTATCCTCTAAAAGAGACATCGTAAGCAAAAACGCATACTCAGAACCAGTGCAATTAAGAACTTCAAAGAACTGATGGACTCGAATAAATTGGTTTGAACTTTATTTGTCATAAATTCTACGGAAATTCGATTCCCAATGCCGAATACTACTCATACATACAATCCTTCAATTTCCGACCCAGATACATAATATTTTTTTATTACAATGAGTCAAAATTAAAATTAAATATATTCAACGAGGGATGTTAAGCTTTGGAGTCATTATAAAAAAGCAGCTTCCACGCCAAACATCGTGTATTCCGCACGTTCATACAATATTTACCATGTGATACTTTGCGTTTATTTTTACATCAGACTAATTCTTGTCGGGCGGTACTTTTGGAAATTATTCCACCCGAAAAACACACTGCCTCACGTTCATAATGTATGAGAGTTTACTCTCCAACACTAGCCGCCGCCGGCCGGCTGGCCGGGCAGACCTTGAATCTCCGCCAGCATCATGTTTCATAACGAGCAAAAAAACAAACAGAATTCATCAGCCATCTTGAAAGGGAAAAGCTTTTTCGAACTAAGCTGAGAAAGATTTTCCCCGGAAAAACCGACCGGATGATGGCAGATGTACTCAAATGGATAGAATTTATCGTGAGTGTATACTTTTCTTTTTCGCTTGCCAAACATCAATCTTGATTAGGGCCCGATGTTGGGCGGAATGCCATCATTTTTTTGCCGGAACGGTGCCTGCACCATTTGGATGGAGCACTTTTTGGGAGGGGGTTTGGCTGTTGAGCCAAACAAAATCGATATGATAATGAAATATTATATGTTGATTTGATAACGATGCTGAACAAAAGGGGAAAATATGGTATAATGTTTGATAAATGAGCTTTTTTCCTACAGATGAGCAGTTTTTAGATTTGCAGAAGGCCGTTGAAAATATTTTTCAAAGTATAGGTCGAACCCATCTCCTTCCATTCAAAATTGGTCCGAAAATTTAGAGGGCAACCTAATAAAAAATAAATGAAATATAATATAATAAAAATTAAATGAAATGAAAAAAAAAACATATTGTGATTATCCTAAAAAAAAATCGTCATGTACTTGAAATTTTGGAATCTAATTATTGCAAAACAACTGAACAAGTGCATAAAAGGATATCTCGAGATGGTTGATTTTTCAGAACATAGTTTTTTTTCGTTGCTTTCAAGCCCCTAAACAACCCCCTAAAATTTGGGAGCGGTTGCTTGCATCCACACTTCGTGCATTGCATTTCAATTTTGTATGGGAATTAATATAGAAATACCCTCTTTTATACATTTTGATTTTTATCATTTTTATTTTCCCATAAATTTTTCAAACCCACACAATAGCGTCAATATTGAGAAGAATTTTTTAGCTATTGTGTTGGTTTAAAAAGTTTAGTAAAAAATTAAAATGATAAAAATCAAAATGTCTTAAAGAGGGCTTTTCCATACTCATTCCTACACAAAATTGTAATGCAATGCGCCAAGTGTGGACGCAACCAATCAGTTCCAAATTTGAGACCCAAAAGGCATCACAAATCTTTCTAAAATCGACTAAGAATATATTTTTTCAAAATGTAGTTATTTTAAAAGTTAAGTGCTCAAAATTGTTCACCAAATTCCGTTTTTTTCGCAAGTCATAAAATTTGCATATTTTTCAATATGGGTGGTATCAAATGGAGCGAAATTTTATTCGCCTTTTCACTTCTTTTTTGAGTTTTTTTTTTAAATGCTAAATATGTCACAAAATACCGTATTTTTTCGAAAGTACTCAAATTGTCATAATTTGCAATACGGGTATCAAACGAAGCGTAATTGTGAATGCTATTTCACATCATAAGAGTTTTTTTTTTTAAATAATAAAATTATCACAAAATAATATATTTTTCAAGAATACTGCAATTTTACAAAACCTGCAATATGGGTATCAAACAAAGCGAAATTTTGTATGCTTATTCACTTCACTAGAGTTTTTTAAAGTTCTCAAATTTTGACATAATACCTTTTTTTGTTTCTTTTTTTCAGTTTTATAAATACTAAATGTTTCACAAAATACCTTATTTTTGCGAAAGTACGCAAACTTTCATAATTTGAAATATTCGTATCAAAAACAAAGCAAAATTGTATTTGCTTTTGTACCTCATTAGATGTTTAGCAAAATACTACAATTTTCACAAAATATATTTTTTTGAAAAAACTCATTTTTTTAATTTACATAAGGGTATCAAACTAAGCAAAATGTTGTTTGCTTTAGAGCAGTTCTCTAGGATTTCGGTCATTCGATTTTTTTTGTATTTTTTAATCCGACTGAAACTTTTTTGGTGCCTTCGGTATGCCCAAAGAAGCCATTTTGCATCATTAGTTTGTCCATATAATTTTCCATACAAATTCGGCAGCTGTCCATACAAAAATGATGTATGAAAATTCAAAAATCTGTATCTTTTGAAGGAATTTTTTGATCGATTTGGTGTCTTCGGCAAAGTTGTAGGTATGGATACGGACTACACTGGAAAAAAATAATACACGGTAAAAAAAATTTGGTGATTTTTTTATTTAACTTTTTATCACTAAAACTTGATTTACAAAAAAACACTATTTTTAATTTTTTTTATTTTTTGATATGTTTTAGAAGGCATAAAATGCCAACTTTTCAGAAATTTCCAGGTTGTGCAAAAAATCACTGACCGAGTTATGAATTTTTTAATCAATACTGATTTTTTCAAAAAATCGAAATTTTGGTCGTAAAAATTTTTCAACTTCATTTTTCGATGTAAAATCAAATTTGCAATCAAAAAGTACTTTACTGAAATTTTGATAAAGTGCACCGTTTTCAAGTTATAGCCATATTTAAGTGACTTTTTTGAAAATAGTCGCAGTTTTTCATTTTTTTAAATTAGTGCACATGTTTGCCCAGTTTTGAAAAAAATATTTTTGAAAAGCTGAGAAAATTCTCTATATTTTGCTTATTTGGACTTTGTTGATACGACCTTTAGTTGCTGAGATATTGCAATGCAAAGGTTTAAAAACAGGAAAATTGATGTTTTCTATGTCTCACCAGCCCATCATTATTTAATGTCGATATCTCTGCAACTAATGGTCCGATTTTCAATGTTAATATATGAAACATTTGTGAAATTTTCCGATCTCTTCGAAAAAAATATTTTTGGAATTTTCAAATCAAGACTAACATTTCACAAAGGCCAAACATTCAATATTACGCCCTTTTAAAATGTTTGTATTGATTTGAAAATTCCAAAAATATTTTTTTCGAAAAGATCGGAAAATTTCACAATTGTTTCATATATTAACATTGAAAATCGGACCATTAGTTGCTGAGATATTGACGATAGAAAATGGTGGGATGTTTGGGTGAAACTTAGAAAACATCAATTTTCCTGTTTTTAAACCTTTGCATTGCAATATCTCAGCAACTAAAGGTCGTATCAACATAGTCCGAATAAGCAAAATATAGAGAATTTTCTCAGCTTTTCAAAAATATTTTTTTCAAAACTGGGCAAACATGTGCACTAATTTAAAAAAATGAAAAACTGCGACTATTTTCAAAAAAGTCACTTAAATATGGCTATAACTTGAAAACGGTGCACTTTATCAAAATTTTAGTAAAGTACTTTTTGATTGCAAATTTGATTTTACATCGAAAAATGAAGTTGAAAAATTTTTACGACCAAAATTTCGATTTTTTGAAAAAATCAGTATTGATTAAAAAATTCATAACTCGGTCAGTGATTTTTTGCACAACCTGGAAATTTCTGAAAAGTTGGCATTTTATGTCTTCTAAAACATATCAAAAAATAAAAAAAATTAAAAATAGTGTTTTTTTGTAAATCAAGTTTTAGTGATAAAAAGTTAAATAAAAAAATCACCAAATTTTTTTTTACCGTGTATTATTTTTTCCAGTGTAGTCCGTATCCATACCTACAACTTTGCCGAAGACACCAAATCGATCAAAAAATTCCTTCAAAAGATACAGATTTTTGAATTTTCATACATCATTTTTGTATGGACAGCTGCCGAATTTGTATGGAAAATTATATGGACAAACTAATGATGCAAAATGGCTTCTTTGGGCATACCGAAGGCACCAAAAAAGTTTCAGCCGGATTAAAAAATACAAAAATTAAAATTGAAGAAAAAAGACCGATTTCGTAGAGAATTGCTCTTTATCACTTTACTAGAGTTTTTAACAAATTACCGTATTTTTCGAAATACTAAAATTTTCATAATTTGCAATATGGGTATCAAACGAAGCGAAATTTCACATTAATAGAGTTTTTTTTGGGAAAAAAAATCACAAAATATCTTATTTTTTTCGAAAATACTAAAATTTTTATAATTTGCGAAGCAAAATTTGGTATGAATTTTCAGTTTATTTTTGTTGAAACACTTTAATTAAAAAAAATGGTATTTTTGGAATTTTGAATTTTCAACATTTGCGAAAAAGTAAAATTTTGAATGTATTTTCATTTGATGTGTTTTTTTGTAAATCACAGAAATTTTCAAAAAAATATGGTGATACCCATACATAATGAACGATATATAAGAAAAATATTTTTTTAATGCGTTATTTTGTGGTAGTTTTCCTATCAAAAAAATTCTGATAATAATATGGTATTACTTGAAAATTTTAGTATTTAACAAAAAACTCGAATAAAGTGATAAAGCATACAAGATTTCGCTTAGTTCGATATCCATTTTGTAAGTTATGAAAATTTGATTGTTTCGAAAAAATCGTTTTTTTGCTTACATTCATATTTTTAACAAAAAACATCCTCTAATAAAGTGAAAAAGCATACAAAATATTGCTTCTTGTGATACCCATGTTGCAAATTTTATAAATTTGAGCATTTTTGAAAAATACTGTATTTTGAGAAAATCATGGTTTTCAGCAAAAAAAACTGTAATAAAGTGAAAAAGCATACAAAATTTCGCTTTGTTTGATACGGAACTGTCTATTCAATTGACAATCAATTGTATTTTCAAAAATTCCAAGACTTTATTTCTGTGTATTTTAATATGAATTAGAAATTGAATAAGATTTTTTTAAATCATTGTAGTAAAATGTAATTGAATGTGTCGAATAAAACTTTTAATGTCCTATTTTGAAATTAAATGAACAAATAATAGTTTAAAAACAGATTTGAAGTGTACGTTTTGAAAAAAAAAATCATCCATATTTTCTTCTGCTAAAAATTTTGATATTTGTTTGTCTTCTCAAAATACTAACAAAAAATAACAAATAATTAAATCTGTGGTGTTTATTGCCAAGGCAGGATGTCAAAACAAAACCAGGAAGCACAATGAATTAGGCAAATGTCACACGAACACAATGAATCTCTCTGCTGTTGGTGCTGCTGTCGTTGTTTGTGTGCAATCAGCCGTAAAGCACCGCATTGGCATCATCATCATCAGTCAGTGCACAAAACATGACAAAGAACCACTGCTTTTCATCCATAAAACAATGTACCGACAGCAGCTTTTCCGCCCACAATTCGTTTTCCGGGAGGCTTTTTCCCATTTTTTCGCTCTCTCGAAAAGCCTCTGTGTTTCACCTTCTCTCTCTTTCTAGCAACACGGGGAGGGCGGATGTTGGCGCAGAAACTTTTCAAATATTTGCATTAATAATCAGATAATTTGAATAATTAATTTTCCTCCGTTTCTTTTTTTATTCCTGTGTGTGTGTGTTCTCTACACCAGAGTCAAAGAGCTTTTCGCGTTTTTGGGAGGGAAAGCTGTCTTAAGGAGCGAGGAGCCTCCCCGGGGATCGTTTGGCCAGCAGAGGGAACAAAGTGCAGCAAGAGACAAAAAGCGAAAAGTGAGCGCTGAACGAGTTAGGACGGGTCTGCGGCTGAGAAAGTGCCCAAAAGTCGAAGGAAATGCAGAAAACGAAAGAACGAAAATCTGCTTTTCCGGTGCAAATTTGCATTTTATTTTTATCTTTATCTTTGTGCCGGGATTTGAATGTATCTTTGCATGTGAATAGTCAGATGGAAGTTCAGCGGTTGAAGATGACAATGCTGAAAAGTAAATCTAAAGCTCTGCTTTCGGATGAGATTCACTTGTCTCTTAAAATAAAGTACAAACATCGCTAAGTTTATGAAATAAATTAATTTGATGAACATTGTTTACTAAAGTAATCATTTGCATATCAGATAAGATGTCACAATTATACCTTGTGATACCTACACTTATTTAATGACTTCAATTTCGTTGAATTTGTGAAATTGAAAGATATTTGGATAAATTAAATCATGGGAAAATATATACTCAATTGGAAAAAATCATAGATTTTTAAAAATAATTAATTCATTCAAAATTCACATTGGGAAAAACAATGCATTTTTTTTATTTGCCAACACAAAGAAACCTGTTATCACAACCTAGTAACCCTCCAAGGCGAAGTATTACCTTTAACTTTGTTAAATTAAATAAAATTCAAAAAAAAAAATTTTTTTTGAGATGTCTCTTAGCAAGGGAATGTTTGGCAGTGTTGTCAATTATTTAAAAACTCTTAAATTTCAAAATTTTAGAAAAAGGTCGATACACTTTCACTTCAGTTTTTGATGCAAAATCAGATTTGAAATAAACAAGAAATTCTTAATAGTTTTCTGATGTGTATAATCCTTTTGCGAAATTTTTATATGGGAAATTCTCTAAAAAATCGGTATTTTTCTTTATTTTAATTTTTGTATTTTTTAATCGAACTGAAACTTTTTTGGTGCCTCGGTATGCCCAAAGAAGCCATTTTGCATCATTAGTTTGTCCATATAATTTTCCATCCAAATTTTTCAGCTGTCCATACAAAAATGATATATGAAAATTCAAAAATCTGTATCTTTTGAAGGAATTTTTTGATCGATTTGGTGTTTTCGGTAAAGTTGTAGGTAAAGATAAGGACTAAGTAGGTTTGAATAAGGACTACACTGAAAAAAAATGATACACGGAATTTTTTTTGGTGATTTCTTATTTCACTTTTTGTTTCTTAAAATTGATTTGAAAAAAAAAACACTACTTTAACTTTTCTATATGTTTTAGGAAACATCATATGCCAACTTTTCAAAAAAATTCCAAAATTTGCAAAAATCTTTGACCGAGTTTAGATTTTTTTTGTCAATACTGATTTTTTTTCAAAAAATCGAAATATTGGTTTTAAAAATGGTTCAACTTGATTTTTCTATATTAAATCGAATTTGCAATCGAAAAGTACTCTAGAAATTTTTTGATAAAGTGCACCGTTTTCAAGTTATAATCCTTTATCCATATCTTTATCTTTATCTATAGGTATCTTTTTTGAAAAGTCATTTTTTTAAAAATTAATGCCCATGTTTGTATTTTGAAATGCTGCAATAATTCTGTTTATTTTGCTATTACTATACAAAGATTTAAAAACAGAAAAATTGATGTTTTCTAAGTCTGACTCTTATCTTTGAAAATTCGGGCCATTAGTTGTTTGGGTGAGACTTAGCAAACATCAATTTTTCTGTTTTCAAATCTTTGCATGGCATTATCTCAACAACTAAAGGGCGTATCAACAAAGATCAAAAAAGCAAAATATAGAAAAATAAAAATCCGACCAATATTTCGATTTTTGAAAAAAATCAGTATTGATTGAAAAAATCATAATTTAGTCAAAGATTTTTTTGACGGTCTGGAAATTTCTGAAAAGTTAATCCTAGAAAAAAATCATCAAAGCTTAAAAATTTATAGTGCTTTGGAATCGGGATGATAACAACTATCCATTGCTACTATGATTTCATGAAAATTTTCACAAAAATGCACTTTTTTCTTGAAAAAATCCTCAAAATTTGTGAGATTACAATATGAGTTTCAAATAATCGAGATTTTTTCAAATATTTCGTAAGTAATAACACAATTTTCAAAATACTCATAATTTTCACAACACTAAGTGTTTTTGAAAAAATACTCCAAAATTCAGTTCAGCCACGCCTACCCCTTGCTAAAAAGTTTACAAAACCACGTATTTTCGAAAAAAAAAACTCGAAATTTTAGTATTTCACAATATGGGTATCAAATGATCATAAATTTTGCATGCATTTTGAAAATAATAATATTTTTTTTTCCAGTTCTCAAAATTTTCACAAAACTACGTTTTTATAAAAAATACTCAAAATTACTGTTTTTCATAATTTGTGTATCAAATGATCGAGATTTTTTCACACATTTTGAAAGTATTACAAAAAAATGGAGAAATACTTCAAATTTTCACAAAACAGCGTATTTTCGAAAAATCTTGAAAATTGCAGGATTTTACAATATGATTATCGTTGTTTTTACATTTCGAAAGTTATACTTCGTAGTTTTGTGAAAATTCTGAGTATTTTCCAAAATGTGTGCTATTGCTTTCGAAATATATAACAAAATCTCAATCATCTGATACTCATATTATGAAAACTGAATTTTTGAGTATCGTAGTTTTGTTAAAAAAAATAGCATTTTTAGAACTTTTTGTTATAATTTCGAAATGTATGATAAAAAATCCGGTCATTTGATACCCATACTGTAAAAAAACTAAAATTTGGAGATTTTTTTTCAAAAACACGTAGTTTTGCGAATTTTCAGAATATTTTAAATTTTATTTTTTAGCTTCGAAATGTATGAAAAAATCCCAATCATTTGATGCCCATATTGAAAAAAAAATTTAAATACGTTTTTTTAAATACGTAATTTTAATAATTTTTTTTCCAAAATTCCTTATTTTTATGAAAATTAGTGTTTTAAAAAAAATTTATGACTTTCGAAATGTTTGAAAAATTCTAATCATTTCATACCCATATTGTAGAAAACTATGATTTTAAGTATTTTTTTTTCTTAGGGAATTGCTCTTAGGATTATTTTATGCCCTGAAACTTGTTAGATTATTATTAAAAAACAAAAATAATATTTTTGGTTAACTTGTCTTTGTTTTTGCAGAGATGTTGTAAAAAAAAAACGCTCCGAATTGTTCTTACAATCTAGCTTGAATTTTGCCTTTTTCCCTAACCTGCATTAAATATTTCGTTCTTATGATACAGGTCTAGAATATTTAAACCCATTTTTGTATGGTCAGCTGTCAAATTTGTATGGACGAACCAATGCCGCCAAAGGGATTTTTTGATCATAGGAAAGGCAAATAAAAAATACAAAAAAAACTGCCAAAATTTTTGAGAATATCTCAACTAGTGCACACACAAGCACTTTGTAAAAAGTTTTATAGATTTATTGTTGAAAATTAACACTGCAATATGAAACTGGGCACCAAGCCTACGTTTCCCTGGCTCATCCAACCTAAATGTCTACCTTCCATCATCCTTAAGTCAAAAAGAGTCTCCCGTCCCCCCAAAAATATCCAGTTTCCAATATGCCTTAAAAAAAGTCAATTTCCCAAATTAACATCCTGTCGGCAGGGGGTGGCGGCGCTACAGCCTCCCACTTCCGCCTAATCAGTCCCTCGCCACCCCCAAAAGGCAGGACGTTACCCCCAAAACCATTTCTCGACTTTTCTTGGGCGGAAAATCTCCCATCTAAATCCCTTCGCTTTCGTCACGGTGTTGGGGCAGGAAAATTCCTTTCTGGAAGAAACTTTGGCACATCCGGGACGATAAAATTGATCTAAATATAATTTGCCATCAATCTGCTGGTCGTGGACGAGGCTGCTTCGGCACCGGCTAAATCCAATTTTTGTCGGCTGCCGACTGGTTTTGGGAAGTGTTACAACACTGGGCTTGGTCCTGTGGGATTCACGGCGCTCCGATTGACGGCTTCTTTAAGAAAGGGTGGAAGTTTTCTCCAGGATATGAACTTTTGTGGAAAATAATAAAGTCAGATTTGGAATGTTTTGATGGCTTTAGCTTGCCGCGGAATGCCTTCCGGGAATGCGGGTTTGGTGGCGAGTTAATGATTCTAAAGCTTCCAAGAATGTCGAGAATTGTTACTCATTTTTTGGATAGAGATTTTGCAAGGTTGAATTTCCACAAATGAGACATCATGTATCCGTTTTGCTCAAACTGAACATGAATTCACAGTTGGATAGTCCCAACCAGCTCAGTTTACATCCTCGTCGGTTAAAAATCCAATCTAAAGTTTCCCCCAGCAAATCTTGCATAATTGAAACAAATTGCCAACCCGTACCGAACCCCATCCCTCGGATGTCACAGGACGACACGAATTACGACCAGCCATCGTTTCCCACCAACTTTGCCAATATCCATTCCAATCATCGTTAGAGAGTGCACGCTAGCAGCGCTAGCGACCCGAAAATGACGATGGAATGTCTACCGGAATCAGGAGTTACGACTTGGACCGCAATAAATTAGCCATCGGTTATCGGTTGGCCAATTCTCTTCTGGGTTAGTGGGATGCCGTACGATTATTGTCACGAAGGAATCCTTGCTCGGTCCACTGTAATATCTTCTGCTAGGCTATATTAACCGACGGCGGCGCACCTACTTCATATTACAAGATCCAAATGACTATCCCTTAGCACGGAAGGTCCGGGTTATCCGGTGAGAAATTCCAATCACGTTTGCCGCCACGTTTAGTGTGCTCGCTGGCTTTGATCCATGGCATCAGAGGAAAATATTCGAGCAGCAATCTACTGAGGAACACCGAAGGGAAAGTTGTAATATCGACCCATTAGCAATGCAAGATGGATGTGGTACCGGAAAGAAGTTATTGCGCTGGGAAATGGACCCCGGTGCATGATATCGAGCTGAGTAAAGTATTGAAATTGAAGTGTCTGAAAACTTAATTCTGTTCAATTTTTAGCTTATCGGAACCAAGACCAAGAAATGCTAACATTGTGTTTTTAATTCGCGAAATCGAGAATCGTTTAAAAAAAGAATTTCCATGACTTAAATTGAGAATATGACTTAAATTAAGAATATTTGAGATTTCGTAATTTTTCGGAGAATTTTCATAATGTATCAATTGAATTTTGTTAAGGAATATTATTAAAACATTTTATCATGGTTTTGGAACACCTGGGATGTTCTAGTCCATCCGAAACTTCCGGAAGTGTTGTGCAACAGGCTTACCAAAGAAACAAGTAGAAACTTCAATATTTTGACAACGGATCCTACCCAGACTGCTTCAGTGAGTGTGGTAGGCTACATACCCATATTGTAACAACTTATTGGGATGATCTGGGTCATCCAAGAACTCCCTAGAGTTAAGATCTGTGGGTCTACCGCCGTAACAAGCAAGAGGTCGAAGGTTATGGACCCCGGAACATATCCGCATAGCTTCAGTGAGTATGGTAGACTAGTTTGCTGATATGTTGAGATGTTCTGAGACATCCAAGGACTTCCTGGAGTTAAGATCTGTGGGTCTACCGCCGTAACAAGCTAGAGGTCGATGGTTTTTGACCCCGGAACATATCCGCATAGCTTCAGTGTGTATGGTAGACTACTTTGCTGATGTGCACGCTGAAAATTTAATGTTCTAATCACAGAAACTACTTTGTTTGCTTCATTATATATTGTTCTTCAATAAACTAAAAAAAATCTTCACGAAATTTTAATACACAAAAAAACTCCTAATTTTGAAAAAAGTTTCCACCTGATTTATGGATGGTCTCTATTTATATTTTGAAACAAAATGTAGAGCTTGTGTATTCTCATTTATTGGACTTCCTTTTTGATTTTCGACTAATAAAGCAGCAAGGTTTTCGCTGATTTGCTTCTGTTTTATCAGTTTGCATTTTATTGAATTTCATATCAAAGCAAGATTCAACAATCTTGTCCAGCCAAAATGAGTAAAATAGTTTAAATTTCCTGCGACACTTAACTAATTTCAAATAATTTTTAAGGTTTTCATCTCTCCTTTCGAAAATTTAATTTAATAGCAATAGAAAAAATAATATAATTTGTAATGAAATCGAAATTGTTATTCAAAATTAGAACAGAAAACAAAACAGGTGGGACTTTTTAACTTTCACGGGAATCATTCAATCAAATAATCAAATATCGATAAAATGTATTTGAAACTGATTTGAAAGATTAAAAAAAACTTTTCATTTCATTTCGAATGAAACAATGCATGATTCTTTAATTTCTTTTGAAATCATTCCTTTCAAATAAAATTGTAAAAAAAAATACTACAGCGAATGAAAATATCACTAAATTTTGCTAGTTTCTAAAAAAACTAAATAAATCTGAACAATTCTTCAAATGGATGAACCAAACAATCAAGCTTTTCAATGTAAAACTGATAAATTTTACATAAAAAGTTTCTATGGTTAAAATATTTATCATAATCTTATTTGAAAAAAAAATGAATATTGACAAATTTTAAAAATTTTACACCGTCCACGAAATCGTCAAAATTTACTTACCCTATATTGGTAATTGAACAATGGTATTGAATCGCTTAATTCTACAGTAGTACTTAAGATTATTTTTATTCCTATTTGAGTTTGGTAAAATATTTTCATTAAAATCGTTATAGTTTCGCACAAACATAAAATTTCACGGGATTTTACGGAAAAAGACAAATTTCGCGGATTTCACGCTGTCCGCGAAATCGTGAAATTTCACTAACCCTACGACTGAAGAAACCACTTTTTGTCATTGGTTTACCCAAAAAAGTCGATTAAGTCACCGAATGTTTGGTATCAGCGAAATATTTGCAGCTTTTTTTAAATTTTAATAATAGTGACGATGAGTGAAAATATTATTTGTGATATGCATGCAAAACTAACGTTTCAAAAAAAACTAACCTAATCCACCTATGTGGTTGATGCCTTCCTCACTTGTTAACAACAATGGGTAATATGAGTGGTTTGGACACATATTTCAGCTATTTTTTTAGGTCCAGAAAAATAAGTACACAGATATAACTTAAGTTGTCATAACTCGAGGCAATTATGTGGACTCGTTGGAAAGTTTTTTCGATTACCTAACCAACGATGGGTCGGATGATGGATCCGGACATCGTTTACATACATTTAAGTAAGATCCGGCTTCAAAAAAGTACATAAATATCACTTAAGTGGTCATAACTCGAGACAGGGTTGCCAGATCTTCGATATTGTGGACTCGTTGGAAAGGTCTCTTGATTACCTAATCAATGATGAGTCGGATGATGGTTCCAGACATCGTTTACATACATTTAAGTGAGATCCGGCTTCAAAAAAGTACATACATATCACTTAAGTGGTCATAACTCGAGACAGGGTTGCCAGATCTTCAATTATGTGGACTCGTTGGAAAGGTCTCTCGATTACCTAACCAATGATGGGTCGGATGATTGATCCGGACATCGTTTACATGCATTTAAGTGAGATCCGGCTTCAAAAAAGTACATAAATATCACTTAAGTGGTCATAACTCGAGACAGGGTTGCCAGATCTTCGATATTGTGGACTCGTTGGAAAGGTCTCTTGATTACCTAATCAACGATGAGTCGGATGATGGTTCCGGACATCGTTTACATACATTTAAGTGAGATCCGGCTTCAAAAAAGTACATCAATATCACTTAAGTGGTCATAACTTGAGACATGGTTGCCAGATCTTCAATTATTTGGACTCGTTGGAATGGTCTCTCGATTACCTAACCAATGATGGGTCGAATGATTGATCCGGACATCGTTTACATGCATTTAAGTGAGATCCGGCTTCAAAAAAGTACATAAACTCGAGACAGGGTTGCCAGATCTTCGATATTGTGGTCTCGTTGGAAAGGTCTCTTGATTACCTATTCAACGATGAGTCGGATGATGGTTCCGGACATCGTTTACATACATTTAAGTGAGATCCGGCTTCAAAAAAGTACATAAATATCACTTAAGTGGTCATAACTCGAGACAGGGTTGCCAGATCTTCGATGTTGTGGACTCGTTGGAAAGGTCTCTCGATTACCTAACCAACGATGGGTCGGATGATGGATCCGGACATCGTTTACATGCATTTAAGTGAGATCCGGCTTCAAAAAAGTACTTAAATATCACTTAAGTGGTCATAACTCGAGACAGGGTTGCCAGATCTTCAATTATGTGGACTCGTTCGAAAGGTCTCTCGATTATCTAACCAACGATGGGTCGGATGATGGATCCGGACATCGTTTACATGCATTTAAGTGAGATCCGGCTTAAAAAAGTACATAAATATCACTTAAGTGGTCATAACTCGAGACAGGGTTGCCAGATCTTCGATGTTGTGGACTTGTTGGAAAGGTCTTTTGATTACCTAACCAACGATGGGTTGGATGATGGATCTGGACATCGTTTACATGCATATAATTGAGATCCGGATATATGTGAAAACACATTTTTATACATAACTTTTGAACTACTTATCGAAACTTCAAACAATTCAATAGCGATGTATGGGACCCTAAACCAAGTCGAATGCAACTGGTTCGATCAAAATCGGTTCAGCCAGTGCTGAGAAAACTTGGCAAGATTTTTGAACACATACATACATACACACATACACACATACACACACACACACATACACACACACACAGACATTTGTTCAGTTTTCGATTCTGAGTCGATATGTATATATGAAGGTGGGTCTTCGAGCTTTTAATAAAAAGTTCATTTTTAGAGCAGGATTATAGCCTTACCTCAGTGAGGAAGGCAAAAAGGGAACCACCAACAAAGTGTTCAAATTGCATGGTAAGCTTTCAAAAATAATTTTGTTTATATGGAGCCTGTTGCACTCGAGAATGGCATTTGAGAAGGGCGTAAGTTATTTAAATATTTTTGTATTTTTCAATTCATAAATATGTAACTGTTTCTCAAAGCCGTTTAATCCTATCAAAAGGTGGACAAAAACAAACTTGTAGGAAATTGGACGGGCTTTCTTAAAAAATACACTGAAAGAAAAAAAAAACACGCCGCTTCTGGGAGTTTTTTCGATGATTAAGCTTTAAAGTTAAATTTTAAGGTGATGCAACGATTTTTTTCAATTCCAAATTTTTGAGGAAATAGCTTAAGATGTTACAAACAGACTCACAAAAATAGTACGTCTCCACTAAAAAAAAATCATAACTTTTTTTCTAACGACTTCACATTGTGTTTTATTATTGTAGTTCAATATCACAACATTTCATGCCCGATATTTTATTTTTTTTTTTGAGAAAACAAAAGTTTTATATTACAACTTTGTTATTTTTACGCAATATTTTTCGAACAGTAACTGTAATGCTAGCATATTTGCCCGCCCATTCCGGTGCAACATGGCCCAGCACGCAGAATTATACCCACAGTTAGTCGTCAGTAGGGCATTTCAAGTTAATGCGGATAATATTTCTCATAAAGGTCCTGAAATGACAGGGTAGAAAAAGGTACACCCGAGGACACCGGAGTAGCCGGTACTTTTCCATATTTCCCGGAGACGGCTTGTTGTACCTTGGTCGTTACTTAACACAGTAGTTGTGGCTGTGCTAGGGTGGTTCTGAAGCTATTTTTTTTTCTTGTGAAGCCTGATTTGTGTTGATCGATGTGAAATCAACACTGTTGTGAAACGACTAATCCTGTAACAATTAATTGTGAGATCTATCAATTACTACCCTAACTAGCAGCTAACCTTCCCGAACCCTTCCCAGTAAGGCGCAAGTTACAACCGTCACAAGTTCGAACAAGACCAACGAGTGCGACACAACACGACACACCGGGCCGGGCGTGTCCTTGCCGGTGGTGGTGGTGGTTTTGTAGACACCTCTCCAGCAGCAGTCAAGTTATAGGCTCCTCCACGGTATTATGGGGCCCATAACGTCAAACAGGCTGTTACATCCAATCCAGCACCAGGCAGAAACAGGCAGGCAGCACGTAAGACGTTTGTTGGCAAGACGTGTAATGTTTCATTATCCGGATAACGATGATGAATCTTATCGCTGTCATACGCAGTGACAGCCGAGGGACCCCCGAGACAGTTATGAACGATGTACCTTCCCACCTTGGCGCGTTGGAGCTGTGGGAGTCTTGGGAGGAAGGGTCGTGTTGCTGGTGGTGGTGGTGGCGGTGATGATGATGGCAGAATAGGAGGCTTTCTCCTTGGTTTTGCTAAACATCTTCTTCTTGTTTTTCATTGGAAGGTAGCCGGTTTAGAGCGGTTCCATGCAAAACTTGTTGTATTTTTGTATTTTTGTATTTTTGTATTTTTGTATTTTTGTATTTTTGTATTTTTTTATTTTTGTATTTTTGTATTTTTGTATTTTTGTATTTTTGTATTTTTGTATTTTTGTATTTTTGTATTTTTGTATTTTTGTATTTTTGTATTTTTGTATTTTTGTATTTTTGTATTTTTGTATTTTTGTATTTTTGTATTTTTGTATTTTTGTATTTTTGTATTTTTGTATTTTTGTATTTTTGTATTTTTGTATTTTTGTATTTTTGTATTTTTGTATTTTTGTATTTTTGTATTTTTGTATTTTTGTATTTTTGTATTTTTGTATTTTTGTATTTTTGTATTTTTGTATTTTTGTATTTTTGTATTTTTGTATTTTTGTATTTTTGTATTTTTGTATTTTTGTATTTTTGTATTTTTGTATTTTTGTATTTTTGTATTTTTGTATTTTTGTATTTTTGTATTTTTGTATTTTTGTATTTTTGTATTTTTGTATTTTTGTATTTTTGTATTTTTGTATTTTTGTATTTTTGTATTTTTGTATTTTTGTATTTTTGTATTTTTGTATTTTTGTATTTTGTATTTTTGTATTTTTGTATTTTTGTATTTTTGTATTTTTGTATTTTTGTATTTTTGTATTTTTGTATTTTTGTATTTTTGTATTTTTGTATTTTTGTATTTTTGTATTTTTGTATTTTTGTATTTTTGTATTTTTGTATTTTTGTATTTTTGTATTTTTGTATTTTTGTATTTTTGTATTTTTGTATTTTTGTATTTTTGTATTTTTGTATTTTTGTATTTTTGTATTTTTGTATTTTTGTATTTTTGTATTTTTGTATTTTTGTATTTTTGTATTTTTGTATTTTTGTATTTTTGTATTTTTGTATTTTTGTATTTTTGTATTTTTGTATTTTTGTATTTTTGTATTTTTGTATTTTTGTATTTTTGTATTTTTGTATTTTTGTATTTTTGTATTTTTGTATTTTTGTATTTTTGTATTTTTGTATTTTTGTATTTTTGTATTTTTGTATTTTTGTATTTTTGTATTTTTGTATTTTTGTATTTTTGTATTTTTGTATTTTTGTATTTTTGTATTTTTGTATTTTTGTATTTTTGTATTTTTGTATTTTTGTATTTTTGTATTTTTGTATTTTTGTATTTTTGTATTTTTGTATTTTTGTATTTTTGTATTTTTGTATTTTTGTATTTTTGTATTTTTGTATTTTTGTATTTTTGTATTTTTGTATTTTTGTATTTTTGTATTTTTGTATTTTTGTATTTTTGTATTTTTGTATTTTTGTATTTTTGTATTTTTGTATTTTTGTATTTTTGTATTTTTGTATTTTTGTATTTTTGTATTTTTGTATTTTTGTATTTTTTTATTTTTGTATTTTTGTATTTTTGTATTTTTGTATTTTTGTATTTTTGTATTTTTGTATTTTTGTATTTTTGTATTTTTGTATTTTTGTATTTTTGTATTTTTGTATTTTTGTATTTTTGTATTTTTGTATTTTTGTATTTTTGTATTTTTGTATTTTTGTATTTTTGTATTTTTGTATTTTTGTATTTTTGTATTTTTGTAGTTTTGTATTTTTGTATTTTTGTATTTTTGTATTTTTGTATTTTTGTATTTTTGTATTTTTGTATTTTTGTATTTTTGTATTTTTGTATTTTTGTATTTTTGTATTTTTGTATTTTTGTATTTTTGTATTTTTGTATTTTTGTATTTTTGTATTTTTGTATTTTTGTATTTTTGTATTTTTGTATTTTTGTCTCCGTTATTTGCGTTGGATTTCTACCACATACCCTGTAGGCATGTATTGGACTCATCATCCTGTGAAAAATGTACTGGAAGGGACATACGCGTGTTCACTTGTTGGTGAAGCTGCTGCTGTTGTTGTTACCGGATATCTTCGGGATGCCATTTCTAGCCGTCCTTCCTCCCGCTCTGGAAGGCTCACATGGCACGTCCCTACTCTCCACCTGCCCTTTTACGCAGAAGAGGACGGCTTTTTAACGACGTAACGATCAGACTATAAATTTTATTGTTGAAACGTGGATGACTTTATTACATTTTCAATTACAACAGCGTTTCGGTTATGCAACAAACTCCTACTCACTCTGACTCTTTTTCTCTTTCAGTTATTCTGTTAAAACAGTCAAATGCTGGAAAGAGACAGAACGCAACATAAATGTAGTGACTTAAAAATGGTCTCTCTTCATATATATATATGGATTTTCCCTTCCTCATCATATACAGTAAATATTTTGCCGCCCTAGGAAGGCATCAGAGCGCATCGAAGCCTGGAGGAAACAGAAATTGTTCATTATTTTGTGGTAAACAGCCATTCTTCGAAGTTGGTGCCGGGTGGGTGGGTGTCCGGAAGTTGATGCCAGCAGGGATTTATGGAAGTTTGTGTGATGGAATCTGTGTGTTGCGGTGTGTATGTGTGAACAAGTGAGACTTGAGTAATCCATTTCAAGTTTCTATTCAATTAAACTCAAAAAGTGCTGACTCGAAGTGAGATTTCAAATTAAGTTTCAACAGGATTTGAAGATACTTGCTGCTTGAGAAACGTTGATGTTATGCGTATAAAATTTAAAACCTTTTGCACAAATTGAGCTTTCCATCAGAAAAATAGGGAATATAAAGGTTTCATGAAATGCATAAAAAAAGATCAAATTAGTACTCTTCCTAATCAGAAGCCTTTTCCACCCTCCCAAAAAGAAGGACGAAGATTAAACAATGACTCACTAATTTGAGGATCTCGTTTGGTTCGGTCATCATTTTGCAAAATTTCTGGCGTAATCGAAAGATGTGAGAATTGTTAAAAAAAAACGAAAAGGTTGACAGAACCAATTTTGATGAAAACGCTTCCTTTCAATACTCGTGCAATATCTAGAGATATTTTTGCATAATTGGGGAAGAATCCGAAAGAATAAAGTTTGAAGCAGAGATTTAAAGCATTTTTCGTGATTTCCCAAATCAGTTCCTCCAATATTTCACCCAATCCATCATCATGAATTCCTGTAGCAGAGAAACAATTAAAACTGTTAAATTAAATTAACCTCCGGCCACCCCGAGGCTGTTCGATACAACTTTTCCGAAAGCTTTGACAGGTAGCTTCTCTGCACACTGCTGCCGCTTTCTCTTTTTGGAAAATAGCAGAGCACAAAGTTGAAAATTCCTCCACAATAACACCTAGCTGCGAACGGTAAAATGGAGGCACAACAAGTGACTTTATTCGCATCTTCAAACATTTATGGTTGTTTTTAAAACAAAAAACAAATACAAGGAAATAATTAAAATACCTTAAGTACTATAATACTCAAAATTCTTAAAATATTTCAAATACTTCAAAAATTTCAAAAATTTCAAGAATTTCAAAAATTTTAAATACTTGAAATACTTGAAAAAAAAACTTAAACTTAAAAAAACTTCAAATACTTCAAAAACTTCAAATACTTCAAATACTTCAAAATCTTCAAATACTTCAAATACTTCAAATACTTCAAATACTTCAAATACTTCAAATACTTCAAATACTTCAAATACTTCAAATACTTCAAATACTTCAAATACTTCAAATACTTCAAATACTTCAAATACTTCAAATACTTCAAATACTTCAAATACTTCAATTACTTCAGATACTTCAGATACTTCAAATACTAAAAACACTAAAAATACTAAAGATACAAAAAAATACTGAAAATAATAAAAATAATAAAAATACTAAAAATAATAGAAATACTAAAAATACTAAAAATACTAAAAATAATAAAAATACTAAAAATACTAAAAATACTAAAAATACTAAAAATACTAAAAATACTAAAAATAATAAAAATACTAAAAATACTTAAAATACTAAAAATACTAAAAATACTAAAAATACTAAAAATACTAAAAATACTAAAAATACTAAAAATACTAAAAATACTAAAAATACTAAAAATACTAAAAATACTAAAAATACTAAAAATACTAAAAATACTAAAAATACTAAAAATACTAAAAATACTAAAAATACTAAAAATACTAAAAATACTAAAAATACTAAAAATACTAAAAATACTAAAAATACTAAAAATACTAAAAATACTAAAAATACTAAAAATACTAAAAATACTAAAAATACTAAAAATACTAAAAATACTAAAAATACTAAAAATACTAAAAATACTAAAAATACTAAAAATACTAAAAATACTAAAAATACTAAAAATAATAAAAATACTTAAAATACTTAAAATACTTAAAATACTAAAAATACTAAAAATACTAAAAATACTAAAAATACTAAAAATACTAAAAATACTAAAAATACTAAAAATACTAAAAATACTAAAAATACTAAAAATACTAAAAATACTAAAAATACTAAAAATACTAAAAATACTAAAAATACTAAAAATACTAAAAATACTAAAAATACTAAAAATACTAAAAATACTAAAAATACTAAAAATACTAAAAATACTAAAAATACTAAAAATACTAAAAATACTAAAAATACTAAAAATACTAAAAATACTAAAAATACTAAAAATACTAAAAATACTAAAAATACTAAAAATACTAAAAATACTAAAAATACTAAAAATACTAAAAATACTAAAAATACTAAAAATACTAAAAATACTAAAAATACTAAAAATACTAAAAATACTAAAAATACTAAAAATACTAAAAATACTAAAAATACTAAAAATACTAAAAATACTAAAAATACTAAAAATACTGAAAATACTGAACATACTGAAAATACTACATACTAAAAATACTTAAAAATACTAAAAATACTAAAAATACTAAAAATACTAAAAATACTAAAAAAAATAAAAATACTAAAAATACTAAAAATACTAAAAATACTAAAAATACTAAAAATACTAAAAATACTAAAAATACTAAAAATACTAAAAATACTAAAAATACTAAAAATACTAAAAATACTAAAAATACGAAAAGTACTAAAAAAAATAAAAATACTAAAAATACTAAAAATACAAAAAATAATAAAAATACTAAAAATACAAAAAAAAAAACTAAAAATGCTTTAAAAAAACTAAAAATACTAAAAAATAAGTGTAAATCTCTACCAACTACACGCGAAATTGGGAAAAGTTGCCCCGACCCCTCTTCAATTTGCTTGAAACTTTGTTCTAAGGGGTAACTTTTGTCCTTGATCACGAATCTGAGGTCCGTTTTTTGATATCTCGAAAAGAGGTGTTTTTCAATCATTTGCAGCCTGAAACAGTGATGAGATATAAATTTGGTGTCAAAGGGACTTTTTTTGTAAAATTAGACGTCCGATTTGATAGCGTACTCAGAATTCTGAGAAAAACGTATTTTTCATCGATAAAACACTTAAAAATTTCAAAAACTCTGCCATTTTTCGTTACTCGACTGTAAAATTTTTTGGAATGTACTTTTCGAATCTACATTGACCCAGGATGGTCACTTTTTCATTTAGAACAAAATGTTTCATTTTTAAATTTCGTGTTTTTCCAACTTTGCAGGGTTTTTTAGAGTGTAATGATGGTCTACAAAGTTGTCGAGCAGACAATTACAAAAAAAATGATATGAATAAACATAAGGAGTTTGCTGAATGGCCTAATCAACATTAAATTTGACTTATTTCAACGTTTTCAAAACACCAAACTCAACACAAACAGTTCCAGGCTACCGTCGATGGCACAAACCAAACGTTGTTTGCTCTCGTTAGTTCGACAGTTTTGGTTGGTAGCAGAGCGTTTGACACTTTGGCCGCGAGCAAAATAATCACACACACACTCGAGAGAGAGCGCTAAATCCAATTAAATCAACTACAAACGGCGTCGCTACAAACTTCCAACATTTGCTTTGGCAAAGGAACCATAAACTACAGATCGCTTCCGATGCTGGTGCAAAGTGGAGCCACCTTTTGAAGTGGGTTTTGTGTGGAAACTTTTGAAAATTTGTGAATTTTTAATTTTTTGTTGTTGTTTGAATTTTCATTTTTAATTTAATGAAATAAATTATTTAAACTATTTTCAAAACTTCTTCCAGAACCAGACTAATCATCCGGGAAAAGGCATGGGCTGGATGCTTTCGCCGTTCGGAGAAGACGGAGACCGGTTCGGGGTTGGTTTGTTTGCACAGTTTTAGCTGCTGGGGTTTCCGGCAGATTGGCAACCTCCCACTTAAGTTTCCCGCCCACCCCGAAGCCGGATGTAAACCTGGCAGAGGGCGCATTATTTATGTGCCCTCCCGCAGCAGAAACTAGCTGGCTACGCTGCTGCGAGTTAAGCCTTCATATATCATACGATAAGTCTGTAGCAAACATCATTTCTTCCGTTTCGAGGCTGGTTTCGAGTTTTGTTGGACCGGGTTTGGAGTGTCCCTCTCTCTCTCTTTTGGTATTTGGGATCTTCTTCACCTAAGGAAAAGTAAAATGCATTCCAGTAGTCACTTTTGAAAAGGACACATTTTTGAATTTGGTGTCATCAATTTTTCAGGCCCTTTAGAAAAAATAGCCAAATTTATTAGTAAACATTTACCCAAAATAAAACATATTCTCGAATTCCTAAGAACCCGACAAAGCAACAACCAAAAAACAACTCTCCTTGACCTCCCCTCTTTTTGAGTTCTGGACCGGTATTTGTACTCGTAATCTCCGATGATCTGGCTGGCTCTGGAATTAAGTGCAAAGATTGTCGGAAACGGTCTTTTGCTTCTTGGCTATAGTCAAACCAAAGAGCACTTTTTTGTTTGCTGTTGTTGGCAAAATCCTTCCTCCAACCTGGTGAGGATGCAGCCATGAATCATTGCCCGATTTTGGAAGCCCAGGTTTGAGTTGTGGTTTGTGTTTGGTTATTTGTTTTGGGTTGCATTCCAACTTGGTAAATTTTTCGAGATTACAGAGTTTGTTTTACGTTAGGTTTAAGAAAGCAGGATTCTATTTGCACATGTTTCATTTAATTTGAAAATGCAATTGCAATTAATCGAAAAAAAAAACATTCACAAAACAGACTATAGCTGAAATCACAACTTTCAAGCTTGAACAAAGTCTCCTCTTGAAGAAAATAAAATAAAATAAAAACCACCAACTCATGAGGGTGCAACTTGACTTTTATTGCCGATCGTATAACGATTGCAATCTCGTGGAATGATATACAATTTCACGATAGGAAGCCATCATCATCGCAACGGTTGTTGTTATGCCCCCACTGCCTGCTGCACTGCACTGCTGCACTACATGGTTGGCCGGAAAAGAAGCGTGAAATCTTCGCCAGAAATATGTCGTGCACGACTGTTGGAAATTATATCATGCACGGAAATTGGCGATGATTATTTTTAAAACTGGGTACAAATGACTTTTATTGTGAATCATTTTAGTGATTTTAAACTTGTTAAAGTTCACATATTAATTAATTGAATTGTTAAGTTTTTCACATGTTTACGTTTTATAAAGGGTAGTCACAAGATTTCAGTTTTCAAACGCTTAGTAAAAAAAATTACCGTGTACTATTATTTTTAAGTGTTGTCCTTATCCATGTATACAACTTAGTAGAAGACAGCAAATCGATCACAAATTCCTTCAAAAGATACAGATTTTCGGATATCATAAATCATTTTTGTATGGACAGCTGCCAAATTTGTATGTATATGGAGCCAATTGTACCCTAAAATAACATTTGAGAAAGGCGTAAGTTATTTAAATATTTTTGTATTTTGTAATTTAAAAATTACTGTTAAAAAAATAAACACGCCACTTCCATAAGATTTTTGAATTTTTTAGTTTAAAAGTATTTGAAGGTGATGTCACGATTTTGTTTCGCTCAAAAATTTTGAGAAAATAGCCTAAAATATTTGACTCGTTTTAATATTTAGCTCATTTACTATCCGGATTCTACCACACTTAAAAATTGAAACATCTCATGGAAATTGCGTGTATTTTTCTTTCAGTGTATTTTTTTTCAGAAAGCCCGTCCAATTTCCTACAAGTTTCTCTTTGACCACTTTCTGGTACGACGCAACGGCTTTGAGTTATAGTAATTTTTAAATTACAAAATACAGAAAATATTAAAATTACCTACCTAATTGGCTATACTCAAAAATGGATAACATGTCTAAAAAGTTTCATTGAAATCGAAGAGGGTCGGGTACAAAAGTAACAGAAATTCCTGATTTGAGCTGGAATTGCTCGGAAACAGAAGTCTAATCAACTCAAAACAATCTAAAATGCCTTTTTCTGCATTGATAATCCAGCAAAAATAAAATTTGCGTCATGGCTTTGAAAATTTTGAAACTATTTATTACAAAAAAACTAGAGAGGTGAATAATTTTTAAACACTTTTTTCATTCAAATTTTGAAACCGTGGCCTGCAATTTGAATGTTTGATTTTTGTGCCCCCGGCCGGCCATGATAAAAATTGAAATGTGTTCAACATTGTGTTTACCTTTACCAAGTTGGACGAAAATTAAATTGATATAATTAAGTTTTTCAAAACGAATTATTCGAGAAGAGTTCGAGAAATTACTGATTGAATTACAAATTTATGAAACACGTGAGCTACCTAGGGCGTAAACCACTTTTACACTACAAGGAATAACCGTATTTCAAAAAATCGTTTCAAATATTTAAAAAAAATTGAGTTGTGATTTCATTAAATAGTATTTCAAATTAAGTAGCGCTAGGAAATAGATTTTAATGCATTTTTATTTCTCAACAAAAAATATTGATAATATTTTTTTTGATTTGGTACAAAAACATAGAATTTTTTAATATTTCTTCAAAGTTGCATGATTTTTTACTAGCAGTCAAGCCATTCATTGATCCTCACACTAATTTTGACCGTTAAAATTGCTGTTCTATACAATTATGTTGCAAAATATCAATCAAAAATAGGATTTTCCTTTCCCGGGAATTTTGTAACCCCGGGAAATTGGACGCTCTATGATAATGAAATCGCTCAAGATGGTCAAACATCCTTTGGCTGCTCTGCATTTTTTTTAACTAATCTTAATTTTCCGAGAAGGTTTAAAATGAAATTCAATTGTTTTTGTGAAGGTGAGGAAATTCAAACCGTCAAGGACTCCATTTTTGTTTTCAAGTTGAACGCACTTGACGTGATTGATTCAATTTAAAAATAAAAGAAAAAATAAATATACCGATTTTTTTTTATTTACGACCTTTACAAATATTGAAACATATTAAATTGAAATGTTATTTTAAGTACAAGTTTTATTTAATTTAATGTAAAAATATTTTGAGTTTCTGTGAATTTTCGTTCTAATTTACTGTTAAAAGTTTTTTTTTCGAAAAAGATCTGTTAAACTAAAATTTTTTGAAAACTAATGATTGCAAACCGACTTTTTTTGCTCTATATTACATAAGCTTTAGAAAATTATGATTGCGAAACTGTATTTTCATTTAAATATATATTTTTTCGACATTTTCCATCCTTTTTCAAAAATGACTGTTGACATCCTTAAAGAATTTGTGGAATGAATTTCGACATTAAAAAAAAAAAAAAAAATGGGCAACTTATTAGGTAATGCGATAAGCCCATGTCGACGTCGTCGTGCTATCTTGTCGCACCCGCCATTTTGACGTTCCGAGAAAAACGCGTTTTAATGTTTGACTTTGAATATTCAAAAACGAGAGCACCAGGGTTGTTAAAATATCAAAATATCAGCTCTCAGAAACTACAATTATCCCGCCTGAATATTCATGCCTCAAATACAACTGCTTTTCTCTCCCTATTGAAACTCTCAGTGCCGAACATAGCCGAACACGTTTTCGTGTTTACACACTCGCGATTGACATTTTCCTTTTCTCTCTCATTCCCGCTTGTACGATTATCCTATCGCAACAGCGTTTAACCACAAAAGCCGCCACAAAACCAATTTCGCAAACGCAGTTTAACGGGACGTCATGCGTGGTCGGCTTCTAATAGCCATCTCGCGTTCTCTCATTGCAGTTTTCGGAGAGATTGAGAGACTCAACGGTGAGAGCGCATAGTCGAGGAAAAGGGGAGGAGTGATAGAGAGAGAATGATATCGCTGGGAATTACGAGACACAAGAAGAGATCTCACAAGCTATAGTGAAAGCCGCTATACTCTCGGATATTTTTGGTGCAGAGATAATCAATTGACAGCTTTTCTATCACTCATTTGCAACACTGGAGAGCACGCAATGTAAACAATAACAAACACGTTTTGTTTGGCTCACCATTCTGTGCATTGTCCCAAAGTTTGGTTGAAGTTGGTTGCTGGAGTCCCGAGTTATAATTACAAATGTTTACGGTAGTCTAGCTTGTACGTGCGACAAACGCATCCTGACTTTCCTGGCCTGAAATCCCTTTGGCCTTTTGTCGCACTTACATCAATTTACATGGAGTGACAAGATAGCACGACTAGATTGAAACTACTTTCATATGTAAAGTGACAAAAATGCACGGAGTTTTTTCGGTTTTTGTTGAATATCTCAGGATTGAAATCGAATTTCGGGGATCTGTAAAGGTCAAAAGGTGAGGCATTGTGAGCTGCACAAAATGGTGTTCTTAACTCAATTTGGCCCAAAATGCACGTACGACAAGTTAGCACGATGGCGACGATGTTATGAAAGGTATTTTTTTCAGAGTGTATCTACTTGTTCTGAAATGTCATAAGAAATACCTACAATTTTGATCAAGAAACCAAATCGATCAGATAATTTGTTCTCGAGATAACGTCATGATTCGAATTTCCGGTCGTTTCGAAACCCGGACACTTCATCTTGTTTTATTGATTGTTTGAATATTAGTTTGCATAATGAGCATGAGCATGAGCATGAGCATGAGCATGGTTGACTGCCAATGAGCTGCTACTCCGTTATTGACGGATCAGCTGAAGTTATACAATGAACCAACAGATGAATAGTGGGAGCTAATCATCCTCACTGTATAACCCCTGAAGATCTCTGCTTTAAGTCAATACCGGCGCCCCCCCAAGGAGATGCAGTTCAACAAAGGTAGGAATGTTAGTCCGATAGTTGAAGTTGCAGACTCATCAGACACAAAGTTTGTCGCTCTATACCTGTTGACACCGCATGAGACCGTTGAATCCACAGCATTTCCAGGATGTGCATCACGGGATGTGGGGGAATTGTGTTAGTAGGGGAAGGAAAGGGAAGGTCAGGATTCATCTTGGTAGATGATATGACCGGAAAGTGAAACATAATCGTTGCCTTCTGAGCTACGACGCTATGAGAAGGACTTATCATTCGCGTAGTTTTTTAATTCTTACCGCCGGCGTGCCATCCGAGCAACGATGCTTTGGGATGGGCTTTCGAAATGAAATTTGAATTCACGTATTATTCGGTGACGTACAATTTTAAAAAGATCCGGATTCATTATTGGTAGATGATATGACCAGAAAGTAAAAGATAATCGTTGCCTTCCGATTCCGTATGTTTTACTTCTAACCGTCGGCGTGCCATCCGAGCAACGCTGCTATGGTAAGGGCTTTCAAAACGAAATGAAATGTTAGGTAACTTATTATTCATTATCATGTAAACCTCAAATAGTGCTGATACAACGAAATGTTTCAATCGTTTTCATTAAATTCTTCGCGCACGACTTCTCTGCAACAAACTTTAACACGAATTTGTCCAGTCCGGACCGCGAACAACCGGCTCAACTACAGAAATTCAACCTATACAAGACGACGCGAAGCCTTCTATCATTAAATAAAAAAAAAACTTTTACTACTATCTCGCAGATTTCGCGCGTCGATTCGCCCACCGATCCCTCCCACGAACACCACACGACTGACGGCCAACCTTCCAAGACCACGACGTGACACCTTTTTTCAATGAATTCAATGTTATTCCAAAGTTGTTTAGACTTTCAATCAATGTTAGACCAATAACAGATTTTGTTATGATAACATAAACTGTTATTCAACCCTTATGCAAAAATTGATTTTTTTTTGTCATTTTAACAGTATTTGTAATTGAAATGGTATGAATTTTGATATTACTGTTTTGAACTGAAGTTAATATGGAACTTTAATTATGAAGAATTGTAATTTTTAACATCTTCTTAGTTTTCTCTAATAAGTTGTAAAAAGTTCCGAAAACGCTGTCAAATTGTCCTATTCTTAGGTTTTTTTATAGGTATTGATCCGATGAACAACTTTGTAGAACCTCGCAAAGCGCTAGGAATTGATCCTGCAAAGATACAGGATGTTTTTTGGAGATTACTTTTTTTCGGCAAAATTTTAAAACAAGCTCTAAAAATTAACCTGTATCTTTTTGGGATCAATTACTAGCTCTTTGTAATGTTTAACAAATTTGTTCCCCGGATTGAAAAAGTACGCACAAAATTCAATTAAAATATCACAAAAATTAAAACAATTTAAAAAAATGCCCATTCTTTAGCGAATTGCTTTTTTTTAAAACGATTTTTTTAAAGGTTTTAGGTATTTATTTTTTGTTGAAAGCTTTTTTGAATTCCGCTTGTATTGAGACTTGTATGGACGAATCATTGATGCATAAAGTCTTCTTTGATATAAAAAAGTACTTGCTAAATTTTATAGAAATTAAAATAAATAAAAAAACGATGTCTCAGAGGATTGCCTTGTTCGCAATGAAATTTTGTTAATTTAAATTAGTATTTGCAAAGACTTTAGAAATTTCCGTGCAATAGTGGTAAGAGTACGATGCGCTAGTGCAGAAACACACAGAGCGAGAGCGGAAAAGTTAACGAGATCGAAGAAAATTGTGTCGTAAAATGTGATATATGAACCACCTTGCCCACCGATTTCAACCTAGCCTTTTCACGATTGCTGGTTTTTTCTCATCTTCTCGTTGAATCTCACGAATGCATTTGTTGAAATCTTTATTATTTTTTTTTGGAATCTGACATTGAATTTCAATTGTTTTCCTGAGGAGATTATTTTATGCGTCTTCAGTTTTAATTAATTGGAATGGTAGAATTATTGAGAGAGCCACTTGTAAATGCGTCACTGTTTCTGTCGAAACAACCAAACATATTTGACACAAATCCACTGAGCCAATTCATAAAGCTTCATTAAATTTCCGACATCAGCATTTGAATCCCCTACTGCTGTAGGCAAATATTAGCACAGAACTTGTGAACAGAACAGTTTCTTATTCCTTCATCGGGTCTCCCCGGTAGATTCTGGGTGAAAGAGCTCTGTAATTGACATTGCTCTTAAATGAACTTTGTGGAAAACTATTTAACCATCCCCTCTCCCTTCGTCAGCCCTCTCCTGTTTCAACGCTGCTTTTTTCCATCTTTCCATCCACCCACCCACAAAAGAGTCACTTAATATGCTGTGTGCCACCCACCACCCACTCACCCGTCGAGGAAAGGGCTTTTTATGTCATTGAAAACTTTATCATTTTCCCCGCAGATAATCTTTGCACTTAATCGCAGACGAGGAGTAAAGGAGGAGGTGGGAATTTTTCCCGCAAAAAGAAAATAAGCCAGCAAGAAAGAGAACGAGTGAGGATGAAAAAACGAAGGCGAAAAAAAAACTTATTCTGTCAATTTGCAATTGCTGGCGGAAAATGAGATGAAAAACGTGAAAGGGCTTCGACACACGTAACGGGAAAATGATGTTGGGGCAGGACCAGGATGGGATATTTGCTCTGCTGTGGCGAGGGGGGGGGGGGGGCGAGCCGGAAGTTGACAGCAAATTTTCCTCTTTTTCTTTCGACAGAGTTTTCAAGCACATTTTGAGAGCAATTTTTTGTTCGACGAACTTGGTGGGACCACGGACTGGAGAGGTTTAGCATGTAGACAACAAAAGTTTCTTGAAGAATGAATTTCATTTGTATCATTTTTTTTTTTAAATATTGAATGCAAGATTAAGTACCAAACAAAGAATTATCTTCATTTATTCTCAATATCGCTGAAGCTATGATGTTCTTCCACTTCAATTGCACCTGCAGATAACTTTCCCTTCAACAAGTTGTAGAGCACTGTCAGCAGCAGCACCATTCTCCACTTTTCCTAATGACCAACTCATTAATAGCAGCTCCCCTTCGATTGGGAGCAACTTCATCACAAATCTATATAATACGTCCTCTCTTTCAGTGCAGTTCAGCGCCAGCTCCAGCGTTGCCCGTGACAAAAGTGCGAGCAACAGTTTGAAGCAGAGTTCAACTTTTTATCCGATGATGTTATCGACTGCTTTCGCCGAATAATTAAAACTGTCTCTACTGCATGCCAAGTTTGCCGAACAGTTTGGCGCTCGTTACGGGGGGCGCACGAGGGGGAAATTAATTGCACCGGACTGAAAATCGCGGGAAATTTTAATCTCTTCGATGATAATTAAATTGAACGTGGGCCAACTAAAGCCGATCAATGGAAACGTTTGCACAATGGGGGAGATTTTTGTGATATGAGTTTCAGCTCTTGGGCTATTTAAAAAAAAATCAAGGCTGTTAACGTGAAGACTTCCATCATTGTCATGATTTTTCCTTCAAAGATATGCATTTTGCGTCGCTTTCAATATTTTGAAAAAATTCCTTCAACAAGTTGTTTAGAATAGTGCCCTACACATGCTGATTCCTTTTGGTAACGATTATCCCATTCCCTGTAATGTTATGGAAATCGTCATTAATCAATGATTGCCAACTAAGACGTCAATGACTGTGCCACAAAATTATATAAAATTTGAAGCACAATTAATTTAGATCGAAAATTCTTTCACTGGCTTCAAGAAGGCAACAACCGGCACATGCTGATTCGTTTTGGGGCTGAAATTCGTTAAATTGAATTTGATACAGAATATTTTATAGTGACGATCAATTTTCTTCAAAAATGATCAACGGCTTCACCTTAACGAAAAAAATATCCAGGCTTGATAACGATAACGATAGTTCTATCGTTATCGTCGGGACAATAACGATAGATTATAGATTATCGTTATTTCGGTAATCCTATCGGCGATTAACTTATCGCCGATAATGGACGATAACTCATTTTTTTATCTTTTTTTTACAATCAACCTAAATCAACTATATCATGTTAAATTTTTATTGCTCTCAGTAAAAATATATTGTTTTGAAAATGTAATAAGTTTCATAGTATAAATACTCATAATCATTCACATGATACCGTATTTTTCTAAAATACTTAAATTTTCATGATTTCCAAGAGGGGAATTTAACGAAGCAAAATTTTGTATGTTCATTTCAATTTAATTTAATCCAATTTAATTCAATTGAACTGAGCATAATAACTTTTGTTTTAACTTATATACTAATATAGAGTTATGGAAATCCTTTCAACTACAGAATCATCAGAAATCATTAGATTAAAATAATGTGTTATACTAGGTGAGATTTACCGAAAGCAGTAAAATTCAATAACAAAAAAAAAAACTGCTCAAACTGCTAATAGGTGGAAAGAGTAATTTTATAAGCTTTTTTTCTTTTTTTTATAGTTTTTTTTAACATAAAAAATTTCACAGAATACCATATTTTTTCGAAAATACTCAAATTTTCCAAATTTGCAAACGAAGCCAAAAGTTGTATGCCTTTTCACTTGAGTAGAGTTTTTTTTAACATTCCAACTCCCAAGCCCTCAAAAAATTGGAACGGTAAATTCAACTCGCTGGTGCTCAAGCATACACGGAGAAAAAAGAGTTCCCAAAATAATGAACAAGCGTTCATGAAAATGGGAACCACGAACAATGTGTTAAAATGCCATGGTACGTTTTTCAAAATCGTACCATGGGATTTGAACACTTTGTTTGTAGTTATCATTTTCATGAACGCTAGTTCACGATTTTGGGAACTCTGTTTCTCCGTGTATTTCAACTAATCGAAACAATTCTTTTTTTTAAGTGATTTGTTAAATTATCCTAGAACTTCATCAAATCTGTAATTTTTGCGATCAAAATCATCGTTCCAATTTTTTTTTCGCTTGTAAAAAAACGCCAAAAAATCCGCGGAGGTAGTCGTTTAAAAAAATTTTTAACGATGTTTTCGGTCGCAGAATTGACAGATTTGTTTTCACAAAATACCTTATTTAAGAAAAAAAACTCTTATTTTCAAAATTATAAATTTTGTACACAATTTAAATTTATCAGAGTTTTTTTTGAAAAAGACTATTTTTTTTACAAAATAACGTATTTTTCGAAAATAATTAAACTTTCATAATTTGTAAAAGAGCAATTCCAGCTCCAATCAGGAGTTTTTCTGGTACTTTTGTAACTGACCCTCTCCGATTTCATTGAAACATTTTAGACATGTTATCCTAGGCCTATATAAGCCACTTTTGTTTCTATGGAGATAATTGTACTCAAAAATGACATTTGAGAAGGGCGTAAGTTATTTAAATATTGTTGTATTTTGTAATTTAAAAATTACTGTAACTCAAAGCTGTTGCATCGTATCAAAAAGTGGTAAAAGACAAACTTGTGGGAAGTTGAACGGGTTTTCTAAAAAAAAAAAATACACTGAAAGATAAATACACGCCACTTCCATAAGATTTTTGAATTTTTATGTTTAAAAGTTAAATTTAAAGGTGATGTCACGATTTTTTTTCAATCATTTTTTTTTACGAAATAGCCTAAAATGTGACACAAAGACTCACGAAAAATGCAGGGTGGTATGTCTCTCCTAACAAAACACAAAAACCATTTACTAAAACTGTTTTTTTTAAAGTGGTCTAAACGTTCGTATCTTACTCAGTTCAGTCACGAAATATCTTCATGAAACTTTCAGTAGTTATTGAAAATCATCTTTTTAGTGACTTAAGTGAATTTTCTGTAATATGAAATTTTGTGATTTTCTACATGTATGTAACCCCTTAAAGCCCTTCTCAAATGATATTTTCGATTACTATCGGCTCCATATACACAAAAATGGCTTATATAGGATAACATTTCTACAAAGTTTCATTGAAATCGGAGAGGGTCGAGTACAAAAGTACCAGAAAAATTCCTGATTTGAGCTGGAATTGCTCTATATGGGTATTAGATTTAGATTTAGAAGCAAAATTTTGTTTGCTTTTTCACTTTTATGGAGTTTTTTATAAAAAGCGTATTTTCCGAAAATGTTCAGATTTTCAAAATTTGCAATAATGGTATCAAATTTAGCTACATGTTGCATGCATTTTAATTTTATCAGGGTTTCTTTTTTTACAAACAAAAATTTTATCGAAACACCATATTTTTTTCAAAAGTACTCATATTTTCATAATTTGCAACATGAAAATCAAATGAAACGAAATATGGTCTTAATATTTTGATAATTTAGGTACAGTCCACTTGATTATTCGAAGTTCAACTATCCAGGTTCAAATCACGAACATTTTTTTTGTTTTTTTTTTTATTTTCTTGTTTTTAACATCAAATTTGAGTACTGCCACCCAATTTTAGTCAAATTTGAATAGTTTGCCTGATATATTTAATTTTTCTTTGTTTAAAAAAATATAGTTCACTTTAGCTTAGGTTTGCGGTCATACTTAAGCACATTTAAAAATAAGACAGCGTTTTTTTTTCGTGATTCGTCTATCCGAAGTTTTTTTGTTATCCGATGTGAAATTTATCCGAGGCCTTCGGATAATGTAGTCTGGACAGAAAATGATGTTTTGGGAAAATTTTAGCATTTTACAAATCAACTCTAATATAGTGAAATCGTATACAAAATTTCGCTTCGTTTGATACCACACACATAGCAAGTTTTTGAAAATTTCAGTATTTTCGAAAAAAAAACGGTACCTTGCGAAAATTTCAGTTTTTGCAATACAAATTTTAATAAGGTGAAAAATCATATAAAATTTCGCTGAATCAATTATAAAAAAGTAAAAAAGCCAAACTTTTTGTTATTTCATATTTTCTTTTGTTTTAAAAACGATTTTGATTAGTTATCAAGGGAAGGGTAGTTATCCATTATATCAACATTTGAAAATGTTCAATTTTGTTAGAAAAACATCACCAGAATATAAGAGGCCTTCAAGTGCAAATAAAACATCCTTTAAAACATCCCACCAGCTCTGTTCTCGTTGCACCAGTACTAATCTCCTTCCCCAGAGTTCACGTATAGATTTTTTTTCCTCAGACGACAGTTCCGTTCCAAGATAAACAATTCCAATCGAACACGCACTATTTGAACTATCTGTGGGATCCGGTGTTCCTGATCCTGTTTCTTCACCAGCCACCAGCAGCAGCAGAAGCAGAAGAAACAGCTGCACGTCAAATAGAATCGTTAGCAGAAACCTCTAGCGAATGCACCTGGACTCGTTTCCACCCAGTTCCTCTTGCTTCTGGGAACGAGGACGATTCTTTGCCCACTTGAGACACCTTCTCTCGACAACGTTGCGGTAGTTTTTTTTCTGAAGAATGCTGGTCACTGGCGTGGAATGTGCACTACTTTTTTTCATTTGAAAAGAATCGTTTAAAAAACAAATATTAAATCCAATTTAGAATTAGTAGAACGATATTCCAATTTTCAAGCCTAATTTTTAATATTTTGAAGCAAAAACTATCGCAAAAAAAATGTTTTGATGATAACTCAAGGGTTCTGTCACAGCCAGGCAGATTGAGTGCAGGACACGTCTCTTCATTCGAGTAGTTTTGCTGCATCCTGGAAGGGGAGTTGCTGCAGCGTGCTTGAGGAGAATAAAAAAACTGTAGATGCTGTACGGACCACCACTTCTGGAAATTTTATTTGCGCAGGTTTTATTTTCATTTGACACTTTTCAACCGTAGGCGCACACCATCCTGGTGGTTGAAGAGTGAAGTGGAAATAGGGAAAAAGTAAAACTAGTCCCATTTCTTCTCAAGTGGTACCCTGAAAATGACTTCCGGCACAATTAGTTCTTTTTGCTGAATTATTTTGTAATGTTTGTTATTCAATTTTATTTCTTTAAAAAATCGTAAATTTTAAATTTTAAACTGAATCCAAACTTGAGTGTATGGCTAGAAAGGCTTCATTCCATTACCATGCACTCTCAGCTTAGTCCTTCACCATAAAAGCAGAAACAACAAAAAACTAAAAAACCCTCAAAACTTCCCATCCAAATGCCCTTAACAACCCCATCCGGAACCCCGTCAGCCCCCCATTTTTTTGTTGTGTCGAAAGGGCGCGAGTACGCGAGTGCCGGAAAGCGAAATTAGCATAAACCGGAATAAATTATTCACCGGAAATAGGAAACATTTAAACAAGCAAAGGAGCGAGAAAGAGAGAGACAGAGATAGTCATCGCCCAGCAGAGGAAAGGTCCCGAACCACAGGACCAGGAACAAGTTTTTGCCACGTTTTTACAAATGCAAAACAGGCGAAATAAGGGTCCACCCACGCTCACGCCCCCTCTCCGGCCCGGATAAGCCAACCAGTTCCACCCACGATGGGGGCACAAACATTCATTGCTCCCAAAGATACACCGGAAGTGCAACATTGCTGCAAGCTGGGGAGTGCTGACAGTGGAGGGTGTTATGTAATACCGTACTGTTTAGCTGATAATATTTCCGAACCGTTTTAGAAAATTTCACCAATTAAAAACTAAAAACTAAAAACTAAAAACTAAAAACTAAAAACTAAAAACTAAAAACTAAAAACTAAAAACTAAAAACTATAAACTAAAAACTAAAAACTAAAAACTAAAAACTAAAAACTAAAAACTAAAAACTAAAAACTAAAAACTAAAAACTAAAAACTAAAAACTAAAAACTAAAAACTAAAAACTAAAAACTAAAAACTAAAAACTAAAAACTAAAAAATAAAAACTAAAAACTAAAAACTAAAAACTAAAAACTAAAAACTAAAAACTAAAAACTAAAAACTAAAAACTAAAAACTAAAAACTAAAAACTAAAAACTAAAAACTAAAAACTAAAAACTAAAAACTAAAAACTAAAAACTAAAAACTAAAAACTAAAAACTAAAAACTAAAAACTAAAAACTAAAAACTAAAAACTAAAAACTAAAAACTAAAAACTAAAAACTAAAAACTAAAAACTAAAACTAAAAACTAAAAACTAAAAACTAAAAACTAAAAACTAAAAACTAAAACTAAAAACTAAAAACTAAAAACTAAAAACTAAAAACTAAAAACTAAAAACTAAAAACTAAAAACTAAAAACTAAAAACTAAAAACTAAAAACTAAAAACTAAAAACTAAAAACTAAAAAACTAAAAACTAAAAACTAAAAACTAAAAACTAAAAACTAAAAACTAAAAACTAAAAACTAAAAACTAAAAAACTAAAAACTAAAAACTAAAAACTAAAAACTAAAAACTAAAAACTAAAAACTAAAAACTAAAAACTAAAAACTAAAAACTAAAAACTAAAAACTAAAAACTAAAAACTAAAAACTAAAAACTAAAAACTAAAAACTAAAAACTAAAAACTAAAAACTAAAAACTAAAAACTAAAAACTAAAAACTAAAAACTAAAAACTAAAAACTAAAACTAAAAACTAAAAACTAAAAACTAAAAACTAAAAACTAAAAACTAAAAACTAAAAACTAAAAACTAAAAACTAAAAACTAAAAACTAAAAACTAAAAACTAAAAACTAAAAACTAAAAACTAAAAAACTAAAAACTAAAACTAAAAACTAAAAACTAAAAACTAAAACAAAAACTAAAAACTAAAAACTAAAAACTAAAAACTAAAAACTAAAAACTAAAAACTAAAAACTAAAAACTAAAAACTAAAAACTAAAAACTAAAAACTAAAAACTAAAAACTAAAAACTAAAAACTAAAAACTAAAAACTAAAAACTAAAACTAAAACTAAAAACTAAAAACTAAAAACTAAAACTAAAAACTAAAAACTAAAAACTAAAAACTAAAAAACTAAAAACTAAAAACTAAAAACTAAAAACTAAAAACTAAAAACTAAAAACTAAAAACTAAAAACTAAAAACTAAAAACTAAAAACTAAAAACTAAAAACTAAAAACTAAAAACTAAAAACTAAAAACTAAAAACTAAAAACTAAAAACTAAAAACTAAAAACTAAAAACTAAAAACTAAAAACTAAAACTAAAACTAAAAACTAAAAACTAAAAACTAAAAACTAAAAACTAAAAACTAAAAACTAAAAACTAAAAACTAAAAACTAAAAACTAAAAACTAAAAACTAAAAACTAAAAACTAAAAACTAAAAAAAACTAAAAACTAAAAACTAAAAACTAAAAACTAAAAACTAAAAACTAAAAACTAAAAACTAAAAACTAAAAACTAAAAACTAAAAACTAAAAACTAAAAACTAAAAACTAAAAACTAAAAACTAAAAACTAAAAACTAGAAACTAGAAACTAAAAACTAAAAACTAAAAACTAAAACTAAAAACTAAAAACTAAAAACTAAAAACTAAAAACTAAAAACTAAAAACTAAAAACTAAAAACTAAAAACTAAAAACTAAAAACTAAAAACTAAAAACTAAAAAACTAAAAACTAAAAACTAAAAACTAAAAACTAAAAACTAAAAACTAAAAACTAAAAACTAAAAACTAAAAACTAAAAACTAAAAACTAAAAACTAAAAACTAAAAACTAAAAACTAAAAACTAAAAACTAAAAACTAAAAACTAAAAACTAAAAACTAAAAACTAAAAACTAAAAAACTAAAAACTAAAAACTAAAAACTAAAAACTAAAAACTAAAAACTAAAAACTAAAAACTAAAAACTAAAAACTAAAAACTAAAAACTAAAAACTAAAACTAAAAACTAAAAACTAAAAACTAAAAACTAAAAACTAAAAACTAAAAACTAAAAACTAAAAACTAAAACTAAAAACTAAAAACTAAAAACTAAAAACTAAAAACTAAAAACTAAAAACTAAAAACTAAAAACTAAAAACTAAAAACTAAAAACTAAAAACTAAAAACTAAAAACTAAAAACTAAAAACTAAAAACTAAAAACTAAAAACTAAAAACTAAAAACTAAAAACTAAAAAACTAAAAACTAAAAACTAAAAACTAAAAACTAAAAACTAAAAACTAAAAACTAAAAACTAAAAACTAAAAACTAAAAACTAAAAACTAAAAACTAAAAACTAAAAACTAAAAACTAAAAACTAAAAACTAAAAACTAAAAACTAAAAACTAAAAACTAAAAACTAAAAACTAAAAACTAAAAACTAAAAACTAAAAACTAAAAACTAAAACTAAAACTAAAAACTAAAAACTAAAAACTAAAAAACTAAAAACTAAAAACTAAAAACTAAAAACTAAAAACTAAAACTAAAAACTAAAAACTAAAAACTAAAAACTAAAAACTAAAAACTAAAAACTAAAAACTAAAAACTAAAAACTAAAAACTAAAAACTAAAAACTAAAAACTAAAAACTAAAAACTAAAAACTAAAAACTAAAAACTAAAAACTAAAAACTAAAAACTAAAAACTAAAAACTAAAAAACTAAAAACTAAAAACTAAAAACTAAAAACTAAAAACTAAAAACTAAAAACTAAAAACTAAAAACTAAAAACTAAAAACTAAAAACTAAAAACTAAAAACTAAAAACTAAAAACTAAAAAACTAAAAACTAAAAACTAAAAACTAAAAACTAAAAACTAAAAACTAAAAACTAAAAACTAAAAACTAAAAACTAAAAACTAAAAACTAAAAACTAAAAACTAAAAACTAAAAACTAAAAACTAAAAACTAAAAACTAAAAACAAAAAACTAAAAACTAAAAACTAAAAACTAAAAACTAAAAACTAAAAACTAAAAACTAAAAACTAAAAACTAAAAACTAAAAACTAAAAACTAAAAACTAAAAACTAAAAACTAAAAACTAAAAACTAAAAACTAAAAACTAAAAACTAAAAACTAAAAACTAAAAACTAAAAACTAAAAACTAAAAACTAAAAACTAAAAACTAAAAACTAAAAACTAAAAACTAAAAACTAAAAACTAAAAACTAAAAACTAAAAACTAAATTCTCCATCCAATTTTTAAAGTTTTAAATTTGTTTTTTAAATCTCTCAATTCAACATTTTTTTAATTTTCAATTTCTCAATCGTTTCAAAATTCTAAAAGTTTTAAAAATTTTCAAAAATCTCGAATTTTATTTTTGTTTGATTCCACGAATTTTTATTTTTTATAATTCTCAAAGTTCACCAAATTCTCAACTTTAGAATACTCTCAAAACTCTACAAATTCTCAAAATTTTAAAAGCATAGCATAGCATAGCATAGCATTACGGGTCTGTACCACGCTGTAGGGGGTGCCACAATGGTCAATTCAATATTCTTAGACAATTTGATTGCTGCCCGGTACAACCAAAAATATCTGAGAATGTAAATTTCCACACTGTGCTCCAAGGCTACGCCCATACTGTCCCGTGGGGATTTGGGAGGGGATGTTTTTGTTGTTCACTAGTGGCAAAAGTGCAGGGAACCCATGCGACTTTTAAAAGTGAACGGAATATTTTTGGGAGGTTTGGAATGGGGGTTAGGGGAATTTCATCGGGCCGATGAAAATGGTTGATTGCGTAATGTATTAAATGATTTGGATGTTTGTAAGTGTAAATGTGAGTCTGTAGTGTATTATCTAATAAGCATATAGTTTTGTAGTAATAATGGATAATAAATATAATAAATAAAAAAAATAAAATAAAAGAATAAATATAATAAATATTATAAATATAATCAAGATGATTCCAGGAAGCTGTAAAAAAAATAGCAGTAATATAAAATATAAATACTCCAGATGGTTCCCGTGCTGTTTTAGAAAGTTTCGTTAATTTAAGCAATTTGATCATATATTGTATGAGAAGATGGTATGTTTCAAGAAAGGAATAGGATAAGGAATAATATGAACATTTAAATAAATTATATAGTGAGTAGATAAAATTACATGTAGACAGTTAAATTAAAATAATTCCAGGAAGCTGTAAAAAATAACAACAATTAAAAAACTAATACTCCAGATGGAACAAATAAAACAACAGAGACACAAGTATCCAACCACGCGGCTTCGCACCTTCCACAGAACTCGATATGAACACGATCACGAATACAGCACAAAAAGAACTCCACAAATATCCTCAAATATTCTCAAAATTTTAAAAGTTTATAAAATTTTAAAAATTCTCAAAACTCTGAATTTTTTGAAAAAAATGTTCTCAAAATTTTAAATTGTCAAATTTTTTTTTAAATTTTTAATATTTTCAAAAAACTTTATCAATTTAATTTTTCCAAATTTTTGCAAAACCTAATTTTTTTAAGCTTTTAAAATTTTAAAATTTTTTTAATCCTCGAAATTTTTAAAGTACTTAGAATATTCAAAACTTTAAAAATTCTTTAAATTCTCAAAATTCTTAAAAATTCTTTTAACTACTTTAAAATTCTTCATTTTTTTTCAAATTCCTAAAAACTCTTTGAAATTTTTTAAGCTTTTTAAGAATTCTTCAAAAATCTTTATTATTCTTTATAATTCTTTAAAAACATAAAACATAAAACATAAAACATAAAACATAAAACATAAAACATAAAACATAAAACATAAAACATAAAACATAAAACATAAAACATAAAACATGAAACATAAAACATAAAACATAAAACATAAAACATAAAACATAAAACATAAAACATAAAACATAAAACATAAAACATAAAACATAAAACATAAAACATAAAACATAAAACATAAAACATAAAACATAAAACATAAAACATAAAACATAAAACATAAAACATAAAACATAAAACATAAAACATAAAACATAAAACATAAAACATAAAACATAAAACATAAAACATAAAACATAAAACATAAAACATAAAACATAAAACATAAAACATAAAACATAAAACATAAAACATAAAACATAAAACATAAAACATAAAACATAAAACATAAAACATAAAACATAAAACATAAAACATAAAACATAAAACATAAAACATTAAACATAAAACATAAAACATAAAACATAAAACATAAAACATAAAACATAAAACATAAAACATAAAACATAAAACATAAAACATAAAACATAAAACATAAAACATAAAACATAAAACATAAAACATAAAACATAAAACATAAAACATAAAACATAAAACATAAAACATAAAACATAAAACATAAAACATAAAACATAAAACATAAAACATAAAACATAAAACATAAAACATAAAACATAAAACATAAAACATAAAACATAAAACATAAAACATAAAACATAAAACATAAAACATAAAACATAAAACATAAAACATAAAACATAAAACATAAAACATAAAACATAAAACATAAAACATAAAACATAAAACATAAAACATAAAAAAGTTTTTTCGCAAAAACTTTTTTTTCTTTGTATTTTTCTAGATTTTTTTTCAAATGATGGTATGTAACAGTGTGATATAAATCGAAATTTTTAATAAACTCCACTTTGCGGTTCTTTGATGAACCCGGCACCCGCTTTCGGGCCTCTGACATGAAAGCAAGACAGTCAAACCTAGCAACGAAACGGAACCCACCAGCAGCAAGCAACAGAAGCAGAGAAAAAAAAATCCGTGCTCCCAGAAATGCTGACTGCACTGCTGCTGCTCAAATGGTTATTTCGGAGTGGTAAGTGGGTCATCAGCATAAAAGGACTTTTATAATGCTGTCTAGAACTCTTCCTTCTTTCCTTCTGTGTGAGTTGTGTGTGTGTTCTGTGTGCGTGATGGATGGCTGAATGTGTGATGGTGGTGGAAAAGAACGTGGTTGGACACGACGTCAGTGCAAACATACATTTTCATTTGTGTGCACACTCACACACATAACCTCACACAGCATTTTCCTCATCCCAGCGGCGACAGGAGCTCAAAAGTTGGTTGCAGATCTGCTGGTGAAGGGAGGAAAAAGAAGTCCGAGGTTTTCCGTTTTTTTTTTGCTTGGATGTGCAGATTTTTTGAAAGCTACACCCATTCCGGGAACCTTATTCAAATTTGCGATGTTATCGAGGTATATGAGTGAGGGTTCCTTGTGAGAGAAGGCAAATCATTCAGCTGCAAAAATTCAAGGTTGTGGGATGTTGGAACCATTACCTGGTTGATATAAATAACAATTATTTTCTCTTTTGGTTGATCCTTCATTACACTATTTTATAATTTTCATTTACTATGAAGAAGTTAAGACTGTTTTAAGTCAATATGATCAACAACGCAGATTTTTTATAAATATTTTGTAAATTAATTTCCAAACGAGGTTAACTTTTTTTTCTTTAAGACTTTTCATTAAAAGTGTATAATTTGATTTTTTAACGTTAAATGGACCATTCGTAAGGTTGTCTGAAACGATGTCTTCGAAAAAAGTACAATTAAATAGGACTAGAATAAAATCTCTACAAATATTAACAAAAAGAAATTTTACTGAAGGTTAATATTCCTTTGAAGATTTTTAAACCTATTCTGATTGAGAATATCATGTATATTTTTAAGCATTATAATGGGACATTTAAGAAAAGAATTTTTTAAATTAAAAAAAATGCAATTTTAAGATAATTATTGATAATTAGCACAAAAAATGCTTATGGCATAAATAAAGCTTTTCAACTGCCCCCAAAAATGTGTTTTTTTAAACAACTCATGATTCATCTCCTTCAATTTTAGGTCCAATTTATTTTCAACGTGTTTAACTTTTTATTTGTTTTTGAAGAATCGAAATCATTCCACTTTTCCATTGAGACCAATGAAAAAAGTTGGCCAAAGGTAAATCCATCAGCAAACAATTCCATTCAGCATTTTTCGAAGTCATTCACGATCGACGAACGGGAAATCGGATTACTTACGGTTGACCGAGGATAAAAACTCACCTTTCGGACTGAAATCTGCTGACAGCTTAAAAGTTAAAGCAATTCGTTTGGACGCTGGCAGAGGTTGAGCCAAGTTTTAGCTTTCAAGATTGGCAGTTTTTTTTGTGGTGGAAAAATTTCTCTTTTTCAAATTAATACAGTAGTAGAACGCAACAAAATACAATTTTTACTTTCAAATAAAACATACCAGCATGGCGCCCCCCTTGAAATCAAGGTAAATTGTGGATAATGGCTATTCCTTCGGGACAAAACTCATGCCGACTAAATCCCTAAGAGAGAGCAGACTTTAAACTGTTTATCTTACAAAAATTAATTAAAATACTTTCCCCTTTCCTCAGAAACTCACTTTCAAACGTTCGTGCAGGCGCAATGGAACAGTTTTCGTATCTTTCAAAGAAACGTTTTGCTTCAACCTCCCCTCCAGGTACCGAGGCAAATTTTGCTGGAAATGGTTTCCTCTTGCAGGTTGAAGAATAACATCTTGAAGGGTTTGGCGTAATTAAGGAAATTCATTATTGAAAAGTATTCTTAGGGCTGGCTTGGGGTTGCGAAATTGGTGATTTGTGGTTGTAAATTGTGTCGGCATTGGTTGTAAATATCTCGATTAAATGTTTTATTTTCAAAACGATTCATTTTTTTCTTTTCTACTAACTTTAAAAGTTGGCACGCTGCTTTAAAATATCAACAGAACAGAAAGGTCAAAAGCATCATTATCGCGGGCGCGCTAATCCCGGGCCCCAAAAATGTGTAACCGAAAATGTATCTTGGCCACCATTATCGCCCTGTGATGATGGGCCTTTGGCCGCTGGATTTATGAATTTTCCGGGAAGGCGGCAACCGAGTTTGTCCTACCTCCGACACTGACTGGGTCATGATGGCTCCACCACGCCACCCGTGCTTATCATTAATATTAATGCAACGGAATGATGCCACAGCGCGCGAAGGTTTTCCACGTTTGAGGGAGATGGACAGCATAAGCTCCCGGAGAACTGGACCAACAGCTGCAACGGGTAGGGTGAGAGGATTTAAGGTGGCACAAAAAAATATAATTTATAAAAATTATATATCCAAAATTGTAAATTTGAGTAATTCATTCTTTAAATGCACCTAAGTTTTTTTTAAATAGTTCTTAGGTTGCAAAATTGCAAAAAAAAACGAAGAGTTCAGGTTTTTTTTTTATCAGTTTGTCTCAGAATCTTTGGATTGTACTATATTTTCAAATGCTGATTTTTCAGCAGCTCATAAAAACAAAGAGGAAATATGATTTTTTTGGTTATTACTCAAATTGTTCTTTTGATCCAATATTTGATATTGAGCATTATTCTCTCAATATTAACGCTGAGCCCTAAATTAATTTTGAGGGAACGATTCTCTCGACTCAGAATTTTGCGTGTAACGTTGTTTGGTAATCACTCAAATTGTACTTTTGATCCGATATTCAAAGTCAAATAATGAAACAAACGTGAAATTTTCTTAAACAATCAGAATTTTAAATTGTTTAAGAAAATTTCACGTTTGTTTCATTATTTGGCCGAGTTCAAAGTCAAATAATGAAACAAACGTGAAATTTTCTTAAACAATCAGAATTTTAAATTGTTTAAGAAAATTTCACGTTTGTTTCATTATTTGACTTTGAATATCGGATCAAAAGTACAATTTGAGTGATTACCAAACAACGTTACACGCAAAATTCTGAGTAGAGAGAATCGTTCCCTCAAATTTAATTTAGGGCTCAGCGTTAAAATTAAGAGAATAATGCTACCAACTCACACCACCATAACAAAGTTCATTAGTTAATTGAAACAATAAATCTCCAACAAGTGTCATACATCGACATCTGACCACTCCTTTTTCACCATGTTTTGGTGGCCGAGGCAGTCAGGTCGTTGGGTTAGTGTGTCAAAGGTCTCTGATTCGATTCCCGTAGTCGACACTTCTGTTTTTTTGTTGACGGATGAACATTTTCTGCATATGAACCTCGAGAGAATGACTCTCTCACCCATCTCGAGCTGTGTATTCTGTGTTCGTAAGTGGTACCACTATTCTCTCGTATCCAGGCCATTATTTTCTCGGACTAGCGCTGCACAGTTTTGGGTGTATATTTCTTGTTTTATTTTTTTGTGGCTGTATTTCAGAAACTAGAGGAGCAACCAAAACCGGAAATAGATTTATTTGTATTTTTTATTTGGCTCTAACTTTAAGGGGGCCTTCCTTATGACTAAAGAGGCCATTTTGTGTCAATGGTTTACCCATACAAGTCTCCTTACAATTTTGGCAACTTTTTTTTTTAAACTCAATTACCCAAAATTGGTATTATTTACATGATTAGGGGACCAAAAACCAAAATTTTTGAGCCATAGAAAATTTATGGTCAAAAATGTCGCCCAAGGGAAAAATGTTAAATCAAGACTAACATATTAAAAGGGCCAAATATTGAATATTACGCCCATTTAAAATGCTAGTCTTGATTTAAAAATTCAAAATATTTTTTTCGAAGAGATCGGAAAATTTCACGAATGTTTAATGTATTTACATTGAAAATCGGACCATTAATTGCTGAGATATCGTCATTAGAAAATGGTGGGTTGATTGGGTGAGACTTAGAAAACTTCAATTTTCGTGTTTCTTTTTCTTTAAGCCGCTGTATTTCAGCAACCAGAGGTCGAATCTTCAATGTCTCTTAGACAATTTTATAGCAAATTTTCTGAACTTTTCAAAAAAAATATTTTTAGAAATGGTCACTCAGGGTCACTATTTTTAAAAATTGAAAAACTGCAAATATTTCGCTTAAATCAAACTTTCGGTGGCTATATCTTGAAAACGGAGCCCTTTATCATTATCATCGATTGCAAATTCAATTTTGCATTAAAAAGTAATGTCAAACTTGTTTTTGCATAAAACTTCGATTTTTTCCAAAAATCACATTTTTTTCAAAAATTCATAACTCGGCGGCAGATTTTTTGACCATGCTTCTCTACGGCTCAAAAGTTGCGGATTTTTGTCCCCTAAAACATATAAAAAATCTCGAAAATCAAAAAATACGTATTTTGGGAAATTGAGTTTTTTTCTCAAAAGTCCTCAACAATACCTACAACTTTGCCGAAGACACCAAATTGATCAGAAAATTCACTCAAAAGCTGCCAAAATTGTATGGAGACATGTATGGGTGAACCAATGACACATAATAGCATATTTGGTCATAGGGAAGGCCCCCACAAAGTTTGAGCCAAATCAAAAAATACAAATAAAATCCATTTCCGGTTTTGGTAGAGAATTGCTCATATATGTAATTAATTCTGAAAACATGTTTTTAAAAAGCCTGGGCAGACGGTAATAACAAAATTCATGCCATTTCAATAACAAATACTGTTAAAATAACAGAAAGTGTTATGGAATCTTCATGAAAAAATCATTTTTGCACAAGGGTTTAATAACAGTTTATGTTATCATAACAAAATTTGTTATTGGTCTGATATTGGTTGAAAGCCAAAACAACTTTGGAATAACATTTTATGTTATGGAAGAATACCTTCAACTGTTATTGGGATGATCGGATTAGTTGTTAAAATAACAAAAAATAATAACAAAGATTTGTTCGAAGAATAACTAAAAATGTTATTAGTCTGTTATTACAATAACAATTCAATAACAAAAAAATCATAACGACGAATTACAAATCTTGTTATAAATGTTATTCCCAAGTTATTTCCGTCTGCTCGGGAGTTCTGAAAATTTTCTATACAATTTTCAAAGAAACATTGAATATTTGACTTCTGGTTGCTGAGATACAGTGACTTAAAAAAATGAAAAATTTAAGTTTTCTAAGTCCCCCATTTTCATGCCACAGCAACTAGGGGTCCGATTTTAGATGTTGAAAAATTTAACATGTGTGAAATTTTCCGATAATATCGAAAACAATTATTTAAGCCAGGCTTATATTTAAAAATGGTCAAACATTCAATATTACACTGGTCGAAATCGGCCGATTTCGTAAAGAATTGCTCAGAGGTCCTATCTTCAAAGTTTCTGAGACAAATTTATATCCGATTATGCATCTGAAAAAAGTGTTTTTTTTTTTAAGTTTTCCCAATAATTTTGATATAAAAAAATCGTTGCACTGCTTAATATTTTTTGCCCTTACTTGGTCTAAGCACAAAAGTTGTTCTTTTTTGATGAAGTAAAAGTTTTTGTACATTTTTTTTTATTAATATGTGATTTTTTTTAATTGTTTATGGGTTGTTCTCTAACAACTCACTCGAAATCGGGATCGACCCCTCGTCGATTTGCGTGATTGCGTTCCTAAGGGGTAACTTTTGTCCCTGAACAAGAATCTGAGGTCCGTTTTTTGTTATCTCGTGACGGAGGGGCGGTACGACCCCTTCGATTTTTGAAGATGCGAAAAAAGAGGTATTGTTGGGACGGAGCGCGTCCGAAGCAGCCCCCTCTTCAACGTCATTCGTCTTTGTTTGTGTTGCTTTGTCAGGTGCCCGTGCTGTCGCTTGGCAAGAATCAGAAGTTGAAAACAAACTGAAGCAAGCGGGAGCACGGGCGCAGCTGGGAACGAGAATCCGTTCCAGCTGTGAAAAGACACCGAAGTTGTGAGTAAATTGTATCTTGTGAACTTTATCTGTTATTAATAAGGAAAATATAGCTTTTTAGCGTACGGAAAATGGAAGGAAGTTTCATTTCGTTCAGCTCAAAAAACTGGTGCCCGTCACTCTTTAGCCGCTCGTTTCAACAGGTATTTTTCAATAATTTGCAGCCTGAAACGGTGATGAGATAGAAATTTGGACTTTGGACGCCCGATTGTATAGCGTACTCAAAATATTGAAAAACGTATTTTTCATCGAAAAAATCACACAAAAAATTAAAACTTTGCCATTCTACGTAACTCAACTGTAATTTTGTTTGAAACATTTCATTGTAAGGGAAATTTAATGTACTTTTCGATTTCACATTAATCCAGTCGGGTAATTTTTTCATTTCGAACAAACATTTTCATTTTAAATTTTCGTGGTTTTTTTTTACATAACGAGTTAGCTTATAAACATCACGAGTTATTGCGATTGAACAAAAAAAAGTTTTGGAAATTTTTCAAAACTTTGTTTTCGTAAAATCACAACAACTCGTGATGTTTTCAAGCAAACTCCTTTTTTAAATATATCAATTTTTTAAATTGTCTGCTCTACAACTTTGTAGAACATTGTTACACTCTAAACAATAACCCTGCAAAGTTAGAAAAAAACACGATATTTTAATTTTTTTTATTTCCTCACGAAAAAATGACCTTTATGGGTTAATTTAGATACGAAAAGTGCATTAAATTTCCCTTCAAATATCATGTTTCAAAATTTTTTACAGTTAAGTAATGAAAAATGGCAGAGTTTTTAAAACTTTTTTGTGTTTTTTTGATGAAAAATACACAGAAAAAAATCATGGTAATATTACATCTGGGAAGGGGTACATCTTTTATGTCAGAAAAAAGGTGTAATTTTACCTCTGGAAATGTGTAATTTTACCACTTTTCTGGTGTAATGTCACTTTTCCAGTCTAAATTGAGGTAAAATTCCATCATAAAAGAGGTAATATTCAACCTTCAAAAATTACAGCTTCCAAATTTACATTATTTTTTTCTGTGTACATAGTAATTAACTTTTTTATTAGTAAAGAGATGGTTTATCTGCTCCATTTGCAAAAACTCAAAAAAATAGTTCTACGAGAATCTGCTTTAAGGAAATTCAAGTCCCAGGATGAAGACAAGTACCCTGGCCCAAGGTAAACGGGACTCTAGAATGATGGACATTTTGGAAGCCTTCATGGCAGACAGAGTTCGGCCAGTGACCGCTTCATCATGCTAGGAGGTGGATGACGTCCTCGAATGCCGTTGAAAATTATTCAGTGCAGCAGTGCAGAAGTCTGAAAAGATACTTTCATCTTCTCATTTTAGGATCATTTTAAGGTTTCGAGGTTTCGAGGTTTGGATCCTCGTTCTAATGATTTTTCAGCTTTTCATTTTTTTTTTCGTTGGCCAGCCTTATTGATTGCATTCGCTCTTTGAATGTTCTCATCAACTCCGCACCGAAAAGCTGTTTCCTCTCGAAAATATTGGCCCAATCAGCAAACTAATGAAGCGACCTCGTTAGGGATTCTCTTGTACGACGGGTGCAGCGAAGCCAAAGCCCGCCGGGAGTGATGACGTCTGGAAGCCGCTGCAGCTGGTTCTGGAATTCCAGCCAATTTGGCCACTTGTTATGCATGTATGCATTGAGTACAAGTGCTATTTCGGAGCAATGAAATAAAAATATATAAATTGCCCCAGCCAGCCATTCCCTACTTGAACCGAGAGTAAAATTCGCTTATTAAAAGCTTTTTGAGAGAGAAAAAAAGCAGCTTTCGCCAGTTGATAGGTATCTCTACTTCGGACATTTCCATAAAACTTGCACCGTTTTTGGCGATGGCGATGCAAATGATATTCAAATTTCCCAGCGAAAACGACAATATAGTCCCGCTTAATCCCGGCCTGACTTTAGGACAAACCGCCTGGCACACGCTGGGGAGAGTGTTTTTTTTCGGTACATTTTAATTTATCGTTTAAATGTGAAAAATGTTTCACCAAAACTTTTCCCATTTCCAAGTTTGGCGTGACCCCAGCGGAACGAGCTCAAGTTAGGCACACTACTCAAAGCTGGCTTTAGGGTGGTTCATACAGTTTTGAGTTTGAGAAGAGAAGAGAAGAGAAGAGAAGAGAAGAGAAGAGAAGAGAAGAGAAGAGAAGAGAAGAGAAGAGAAGAGAAGAGAAGAGAAGAAAAAAGGTAATGTGTGGTTTTTACTCTTCATTTGTGTAAATTATCATCGTTTCCATGAAATTTTCAATCATTTTATGTGTAAATAAATGTTTACTCGGGAAATTTGACTTTAATAAAGAAACAACTTAAAATTTTGGAAAAAGTACAGCGATTTTTATGGTTTTAATTTAAAAAATACTTCATTTGAATCAACAATTTTAAAACCACTCTAATTCGCTTGTGCAGCATGTTGTAGTACACCGAACACTTCAAGATAAACACACGTTCGCCCGCGCAAAACTGCCAGTACGAAACGGAAAACGACGCCATTTGAATAAATATGTATGCAAAAGCATATTACATATATCTTTCCAAGTGCGACATTTTCTTTGGCCAGAACCAAGAGGACGATAGGAGCGGGGCCACGTTATCGCGATGGGTCGTAAGTTTCGGTTACATTCGCAGACTCGAATTAGATTTTGGTTTTAATTTGCGCCCATTTTCACCACGATATTTACATTCTTTGTTTTTGCGTTTGCAGGTTTCGAGGAAGAAATTGATACAAATACTTTAACTTTAACTTTTACTCTGACTCTGGCTCTGGCTCTGACTCTGACTCTGACTCTGACTCTGACTCTGACTCTGACACTGACTCTGACTCTGACTCTGACTCTGACTCTGACTCTGACTCTGACTCTGACTCTGACTCTGACTCTGACTCTGACTCTGACTCTGACTCTGACTCTGACTCTGACTCTGACTCTGACTCCGACTCTGACTCTGACTCTGACTCTGACTCTGACTCTGACTCTGACTCTGACTCTGACTCTGACTCTGACTCTGACTCTGACTCTGACTCTGACTCTGACTCTGACTCTGACTCTGACTCTGACTCTGACTCTGACTCTGACTCTGACTCTGACTCTGACTCTGACTCTGACTCTGACTCTGACTCTGACTCTGACTCTGACTCTGACTCTGACTCTGACTCTGACTCTGACTCTGACTCTGACTCTGACTCTGACTCTGACTCTGACTCTGACTCTGACTCTGACTCTGACTCTGACTCTGACTCTGACTCTGACTCTGACTCTGACTCTGACTCTGACTGACTCTGACTCTGACTCTGACTCTGACTCTGACTCTGACTCTGACTCTGACTCTGACTCTGACTCTGACTCTGACTCTGACTCTGACTCTGACTCTGACTCTGACTCTGACTCTGACTCTGACTCTGACTCTGACTCTGACTCTGACTCTGACTCTGACTCTGACTCTGACTCTGACTCTGACTCTGACTCTGACTCTGACTCTGATTCTGACTCTGACTCTGACTCTGACTCTGACTCTGACTCTGACTCTGACTCTGACTCTGACTCTGACTCTGACTCTGACTCTGACTCTGACTCTGACTCTGACTCTGACTCTGACTCTGACTCTGACTCTGACTCTGACACTGACACTGACTCTGACTCTGACTCTGACTCTGACTCTGACTCTGACTCTGACTCTGACTCTGACTCTGACTCTGACTCTGACTCTGACTCTGACTCTGACTCTGACTCTGACTCTGACTCTGACTCTGACTCTGACTCTGACTCTGACTCTGACTCTGACTCTGACTCTGACTCTGACTCTGACTCTGACTCCGATCCCTACTCCGACTAAGGATAGAGTCTGAGAACGAGTTTGTTCGACTGAATCAGGAAACATTTTAATATTGTTAATACATAGTAATTTGACTGACGTAGACCATCTATAACAAAGGTAGTTGAGGTGAACGGTTGATTGCCAGTCTGTTTAACATGTTTTGAAATCCACAACATATCAATTTTCTACTAGATCAAACGGAATGGTACCAAGAAACTATTCTTGAAGTCAATTTGAATTGTACAGTTTGCCACATGCTGTTTGAAAGAGATTGTCTTAGTTTTGCTTTCTGGACACATTTTGATTTAGGAAATTTGGAAAAAAATAAATAAATAACAAATAAAACAAACAAACACAATCACCAGTTATAGGCAAATTAAACTTAAATTTCTGCAAAATGTTCAAATAAAGATTTAAAACAATTTAATTTTCTTAAAGAGAGTCACCAATCACCACCGCAACGCTAACGACTTCTCTCCTAATCAATTCCGGCTAACATCCAACCAAGTGGTTGTTTATCAAACGAATCAGAACCTTGCCATAAATTATCGTCCGGTTTGAAGTCATGTTGTCCAAGCGAATCAATTTTCCGTTCCGATAAATCATTCACAAGATGGAGTGCATCCACCACCTACACCCACACCCACTCTCCAGATGCCCGACCCGGGAAACGACGCCCACGTGGCCAAACACTCTCCGCTTGCAATAATAATGACGTCTTGTTCCGGAACTTTGAGCAAATCATCCGGTCGAGGCCATCAACAGCGATCATAATAATCGAGGTCAGGTGGAAACGAGACAACAAACAGCATGTTTGAATTGATTTCTGATTTCGCGGAAGTTTGATGGCGAGCGATTGAATTTCAATAAAGTCAATGATGTCAAAATGATTGAGGGGAGTTCAGTGATAAAGTGTGAACATTGAGATACTTTGAAAACCAACACTATTTGAAAAGAGTTGATTTTGGTTTATTATAATTGAAGAAATAATTCTTGTACAATTTATTTTAAACATTCAGAATACGCATTTAAATATTTAATGTAAATTAAAATTAAAATTGTAATTGAAAAAAACACACTTAAGTTAATAACATTTGTGCAAAATCGGAATTTGTAAAAATATAAACTTCAACAATTTTTGTAAATAAAAATTGATAAGAATGCAATGTGAAAAAATTCAAACAATGTCAAAAATACTCAGTACTAACAAAATTTCAGAAAATTTGTCAAACTTCGTCAAAAATTTAATGAATTTTTAACAACTTCAGAGTTTTGGCCAAATTTGAATTTTATTGAAGATTTTGTCTTAAAATTACACAAAAAATTAGGATGCGACAAAATTATTGGCTGTTAAAAAAAACATACAATCAATCTTTTATAATTTTAAAAACACATTCAAACTTTTGAAAATTTTCAGTTACGAGACGTGAAACTTAAGAAAAACAAAAAGTCAGAGAATTTGGTACTTTTAGCAGAAGAGTAATTCTCTACGATTTTGCATTTTTTTTCGCGGTTTTCAAATTTTCAAAAGAAGTCATTTGTAATGTGGGGGCTTGTCATACAAAATGGGTTTGTAAATTTATGATATTCTGTATATTGAGTAGGTATTTTCTGGTGTCTTTGGCAAAGTTGTAGGGGCTAGGGACATCTCAAGAAAAAAAAATAGATTTTTGTCATTAAACTTTTTTTTACAAAATGATAGATTGCCAGAATACGTATTTTTTAGTTTTCGAAATTGTTTGATATGTTTAAGGGGACAGAAAAATACTTTTGAGCCTTAGTGCGTGATGGTGCAAAATATGGTTTAATAGATATGAAATTTTGAAAATATCGAAAACCTGAAAAAATTAAAAATCATTTTTCAAAGCAAAATCGAATTTGCTATCAAAAAAAACTTTACATTTTTTTAATAAGATGTTCTGTTTTCAAGTTATAGCTTCTTTTAGGTATACATTTTCTTTTTTTTATTTTATTTTTTGCTTTTTCAATATACTTTTTGGAACTTTTTTTATGCAAAGTTGAGAAAAATTCCTACAACTTTCTCTCTGGAACTTTGAAAGATACTGAGTAATTAGTTTCTGAAAAACACAAACAAGTCTTTTTTAGTCCCTTAACCCTCTACTGACAAATTTTTTTTTCGATTTTTTTTTATTTTCCCTTGCTTAGAAGGTCATTTTGAGCAACTTTTGTTCTACGAAAAACTTTACTTCTCTTGTTTTATGTTTTTTTTTTTAATTTAATTTTTAGTATTTTAATTTGCTAAATGCTTAATTGTTCAGTTTATGTTTTTTTTTTGTATTTGGCCTATTCTACCACCTCCTATCATTCCATTTTTTCATGTTTTTACAGTCACTTTTTCAATTTTTTGCTTGTTTTTCACATTTTCTGCTATAAAATGGCACCATTATCATTTAAATTGTAAAAAAATGCATAGAGGCATAGTCTGGGACACTACAAAAATTACTGCATACTTATTTTTACATTTTTAAAAAACATTGGCAAAGTCACATAAAACAAGTAAAACTTCCAACCAATACATTTTCTAAAATTTTAAGAGTTCTTTTTTCCAATGCTTTTTAAAGATTTTTTTGCCGAGCTTCCGTGTCCGTGAGGTTATGGGTTTCGCCTTGTAAGCGGAAGGTGATGGGTTCGATTCCTGTCTGGCTCGGCAAAGTCAGATCCCTTAAAAGAGTATATATGCTCACTGGGAATACTGACCGGTAGGGGATGGGTTTCGACTAGCGGCGTGCTGGGTTTCTTAACCAGAGGTCGTGAGTTCGATTCTCGTACCGGGATGATGAAGTTTAAAGGTCAAAAATTGGTTGAAAATTTGTTTTTTTGCGATTTTTAAAATCGAAGCCCGTTTAAAGGTGGGGTTGGGTTGTAGAGGGTTAAAACTTATCGGAAAATTTCGAAAATTAATAATAGTTTTTTTTGGGAATTTAACTTCTGGTATTTTAAAAAAATATGTCCGTGAACCTACTTACATAACCTACAACTTTGCTGAAGATACCAAATCGATCGATTTTGGCCGATTTAAGCGTGACATACTTTGTGGATGACGCCTAAAATGCAATGTGGGTGTTGAACATTTCGAAATTTTAGATGAATTTTCGCAACATGTTTTATTTTTTTTCAATCACTAAAATCTGTAACAAATACACATTTTAGTCCTATTTCTTCAATATTCATAAGTGCAACATAGAGTAAAATGACGCAAAACTTATGTATACAATTCTATAATCTCACTAAGCAAAAAAAAATCAAGTTATTCGCTCTACAGCATTGCCTTGGCGTTCTCGATTGCGAGATTCCTACTCGAAACTTAGTGTTCGAAGGCTTGATTGTTGAGGCAATTGCAAACCTCTTTTTACACCTAAGCTTCCATCCACCCCGGGATTCGATCTGACGACCTTTGGATTGTTAGTCCAACTGCCTACCAGCGACTCCACCGAGACAGGACCCAGGGAGACGACTCCTACACCTGGACTGAGCTACCCTAGTAACATTTTAGGTTTTAAGTAGGCCATAAAAGCCCATATAGGCCGTATGAAGGTTTCCAGAACCTTGATAAAACCTGTAAGTTTAAAAATGTTACTAGGGTAACGACCTAACCTTTAGGTTAGTCCGGGGCCAACATTAACTTCTCTTCCGACGGAAGGCGTGATCAGACAAATCTCGTCTCGAAAAATGCCACCGGGACCTTCTGGGATCAAACCCAGGCCGACTGGGTGAGAGGCAATCACGCTTACCCCTACACCTTGGTTCCCGGCAATCTTACATAGCACTGTGTTGAAAAAAATCCTTAAATTTGCATGAAATACCGTATTTGTAACTGAATTTTGCAATATGTTCAAATTGATGCAATGTTGTGGAAATCTTAGCAAAAAAATGTTTTAGCTATTTTTAAAAAAAACTTTATTAATATTTTCTAAGTTTTTGTATTTTGTTAACTGAATTATCTGAATTTGCAACTATGCATTGAAACGTAATGCATTTTTCAATGACTAATGATTTGAATTATTGAATGGATTTGCACTATATAAGTATAAGAGACCTTGGTTATTAAAATATTTAAATTTTCAGAAAAATACGATAATTTTTTAAATGCTCGACATTTTTGGTTTCCCAATTTTGCATAGGTCCATTTAAAATTTCACGAAATTTTACCCAAATATTGCAAATTATCAGTGATGGAAGAATCATCATCAAAAGAAAATCTTTTGACGCTCATCAAGAGAAAGATCGGTAAAAAGAAACTTCAAAAACCATCATCTTGATTATTCGGCGGAACATTTATTTCTCTACTACACTTGTAGGAGTAACGTAACACGTCGAAAAATGACCTGTCACTTTTTGTAGATGGGCAATGTGTGTAAACAAAACGAAATAAATTAATTTAAGTGGTGCTAACAAGGTGATTCACAAAATATCTTCAGCTGATTGATTTTCTTCGAGAAGTTCGGCTGCGATTTTCTTTTGCCTCACCTCTCTTTCGCGGGTGAAATAGTTCGCAAGTGAAAAGATTTTTTTTTGTGATTATTCTATCCCTGCAAATCATAAAAAAATGTTTAGCAACTATTCTGTAAAGTTAGAAAATTATGTTTTTTTTAGACATTTTCTTTACAAAAGTCTCTCATTTTGTGACAATCTAATAAAATTTAACGTCAAATTTGTTTATTGAAAAGGTAAGTTTCTCTTTTTTTTTAACCGCATTTCAGATTAAGTACGTGTTTTTTAACACAATTAAAGGCTATGATTTTGACAAATGATGTTTTCATTTGGAGACCTTTTCAAGAACAATTTCAAGTTAAGGTTGTGCTTTATAATTACCAGCATACCAGAACCTTATCACAACACTATAATTACAGTGTCGCTAACACTCACCACGCCATAACCTTCGATAAGTGTGTGCCAAAATGTTCCGTAAAAGCACTCCAAGATGTGCTGCTGCTGGGCTAATGGGGAGTTCTGGACCCCCAAACAGATGGCCAAAAACACAACACAACGCTTCCCTTTCCTAGGGGGGGAGCAAATGCAATGATACTAATTGGCAGAGCATAAGCACGAGGCAGCACGACACCGGGGTCTGCCCGGGGAAATTCTAGATCGTCCAAGATAATTACCGTCATTAGGATTCCCTCCCGAGAAGAGGGAAGACGGCAGCAGCCTCCTTCGGCCAAGTTCCGGGTGATTAGTGCCGGTTTGGCTGGTTCATTTTTTTTACCAATGGTGTTGTAGTGACAGTTTTTCGCGTGAATTTACCGATTATTTTGGTGCTTCAAACGGGCGTTGTTGTCACCGAAGGGTTCTGTAATGTGATCAGTTTTGCGCAATTTCAACTGTTCCGGATATCTTGAACTCCACTAAACTGCTTGAAAAAAAGCGTCCAAAATAGGTCAAACCAAATAAAGTCAACAAGCTTGAGTTCCACGAAACCTTAAGGTTAAGGGAAATAAAAAAAGCATGTAGCGTGCTCTATTTGGACCAAATCGATTCTTGGAGGTCTTCAGGTTGGCACTCAGCACTGCGTTTCGGTACTGCACGGATTCGGAAGCCCTCCAAGGGGGGCAGGTCACAGGGGCATGAGTGCTCTGCTTTCAGAGAGCTATGCACTGTGTTTGTTATTTATTGCATGTTGGCAACCATAAAGACGGACGAATTTTACGGGTTTATGGTGATTTTGGGTTTTACTTTGGTATGGATTTAGGTTTTTATTTTCGGAATGCTACAAGTGCACTTGTTGGTACCGTTTCTTGGTATTTTTCAGGGCTGTGGAGTCGGAGTCGGAGCCGGAGTCGGTGGAGTCGGGTCTTTTTGGGAACCTGGAGTCGGTGTCGGAGTTGGAGTCGTCAAAACTTGAACAGCTGGAGTCGGAGCCGGAGTCGGAGTCAGCTAAACTTTATGAGCTGGAGTCGGAGTCGGAGTCGGAGCCGAAAATTTCTGAGAACGGAGTCGGAGTCAAAGTTGTTAAAAATTCAACAAAAATCACTAAACTTCTTAGTTTTTAATTGTTTTTTCTAAGTCGCATGCATTGCGTTGCCATTTTTTTCATTTTTTTTTAAATAGATTTATCAGATGAGCAATTCTCCACAAAATCAGCCGATTTCAACTTTTTTAATTTTTGCTACAATTGGCTCAAACTTTATGGGGGCCTTCCCTGTCACTAAAGAATCCATTTTGTGTCATTGATTCACTAATACTAATCTCCATACAATTTTCTTAGAAAAGTGGTACGTAAATATTCGAAAATCTGTAACTTTTCAAGGAATTTTTTGATTGATTTGGTGTCTTCGGCAAAGTTGTAGGTATTGATGAGAATTATTAATAAAATAGGTACACGGAAAATAATTGGGTGATTTTTTAGTTAACTATTTTTTTTACAAAAAATCAATTTCTCAAAAACGGTATTTTAAAATTTTTGAGTTTTTTTGTATGTTTTAGGCACTAGCGTGCACAGGGTGGGGAAACATGGGGCAACTACCCCACCATCCTCAGAAATTTGTTCTAAATTTGGTCAGGGGGTGTCCACAAATGACGTATTTTTCAAAACGTCCATATTATTGCCCCACCTTCCTCAAAGAGCTGGGCACGCTAGTGGTTTTAGGGGTCAAACCCCGCATCTTTTAAGGTGTTACATACATGTAAATAGTCAAAAATGTCCGAGGTTGGTGTGAGCACACATATAAACTTTTTTATTATCTTTTTGCAGGGCATTTAAATGTACATAACAAAATAAATATGAAGACATTTGGATGTACCATTGCCGAGATATAGCTATTTTAAGTTGGCAGTTTCAAAAAACGGGTGCCACGATATCTCAACACTGATTTGACCAAATCAGCTCTAAATTTTGGTGAAGACTCGTTATACTGGTCCTGTGTGCATGACAAAGGCTGATTTTCAAAAACTTAATTTAAAAAAAAGATGAAAATATTTTTTTTTCTTCACCCCAAATTTCAGCCATTTGGTCCATACCATCTCGAGATATCGTGGCACCCGTAAATCAACTAGGTGTTTAGAGAAAAACGTTCACAAAGCTCGACAGTTCGCTTTACGCGTGGCAAAATTGTGATCTTAAATCGTCTCTTATTCAGTTCAGTCATAAAATATCTTCGTGAAACTTTCAGGAGTGAATGAAAATCATCTTTTGAGTGAATTTAGTGAATTTTCTGTAATATAAAATTTTGTGATTTTCTACATGTATGTAACCCCTTAAGCCATTCAGAAGTATTAACCAAACTTTTGCCAACGAGTTATAATTTTTTTAAACAGTGATTTATGTAAAAATTTAAATCTTGTACATTTTCTGACCTATTTTTATGTAAAATCAAATTTACAATCGAAAAGTACTTTACAAATTTTTTGATTAAGTATACCGTTTTAAAAATAGATCTATTTAAGGTTAAATTTTGTCTGAAATTTTCTGAACTTTTCGAAAACAATATTGTCAGGAATGAACAATCAAGGACACTATTTTAAAAAATCAAAAAACCGGTTTTTTCGGACAAAATTTAACTTTGAAATGCTATATATTTAAAACGGTGCACTTAATATAAAAAAATGAGTGAAGAACAGGATTTAATTGTTTTACAAAAACCACTATTTTAAAAAAATCATAAATCGTCGGCAAAATATTGGTCCATACTTCTGAATTGTTCTTCTGAAAATGCCTTCAAAACTGGAGATATTTTTTGATTTCTGTTTCAATAATGTTTAAAACTTGTTACCTGATTTTTTTTCTGTTTTGTGATTCGAACTTATTTTTCTTGAGAAAAACATGACATTTAGAGAGTATTTAAATAATCATATTTATCAATGTTTTCAAAACAATAGTTAACTAATTTTCGAAACATTTAAAAATATGTGGAGTCGGAGTCTGAGTCGGAGCTAACCATTTATTGAAAGCTGGAGTCGGAGTCGGAGTCGGAGTCGGCTAGAGTTTGTAGGCCGGAGTTGGCTTCGGAGTCGGAGTCGGTTTGAGCTGAAAGCCGGAGCCAGAGTCGGAGTCGGAGTCGGCTAATCTCAGAAAGCCGGAGTCGGAGTCGGAGTCGTTTGAAACATTACCCGACTCCGCAGCCCTGGTATTTTTTTCTCAAGTTACTACATTTTTGAATTTTATAGGAACTTGGATCTTTGCTAAAATAATTTTTCTTTTTTATTAAATTAGAACAAATCGATCACTTTTCAGAAGCTTTTTAGATTTCAGAACCCCGGTTAGGGGAAGGGTCTACCAGAGCAAAACTACATGGCACTGCCATCGATAATGGCACTTTCAGAAAAGGAATAACAAAAAAAAATGTGTGCATTTTCGACAAACTAACGAAACGGGAGTGCTCCAGACATGGGTTGTCCCGAACACGTTTCAACCTGCCACCTGGGAGGGTAAGTGCATTGGAACAAGGAAAGAGAAATAAAATCAGATTGAGAACATGGCCAACATTTGCAAAAAGTATGTATTTTGAATGTCGGAGAAGATTAAAGGGTTTTCCAGAAGGTGGGTTCTCTGGAGAATCTTGAAGTATTTGTTGAAATGATTTTTTTTTCAGTTACCGTTTCTTCCTCGAGACTGTTCCATTTTTATGAGACGGCTTTACCCACAATTTTGTCACCATTGCCAGCAAAATTGAACAATCAAGCCACGGCAAACACCTTCGAACCAGCAAATCGGTATCGAACCTCCGGCCGCCATCAACCGTGGAACCGTGAAAATTGTTCAAACGCTTTTCCGCCTTTCCTTTGTCACACTCTGCCATGTTTGTAGGTGGTTGTCACTTTGCTTCCGTTCACCAAACACTTTGCTCGGTTGTCTGGAAAGAATGGCTTTTCCTGCGTCACCGGGCACCGCACCCGCCACCATCGTGGTCACCGGGACCGGTATCCGGATTGGTTCGTTTGACTGAAAGTTTTTTTTTTAAGCTTAGAACAAAATTTACGGAATCATCGTAAATTTACACAATTATTTTTTTATAGTTTCAAGTTACGTGCCTTTACCCTAAACTTGAGACCCGTCTCAGCTAGAAGTCGAATCCTGCTGTTGCTACAGAGCGTTTTTGTGTATTGATTTATGGATCCAATTTTGGGCAATGCACCAATTTTTTTCGGGTGCTTCGAACAAGAATGACGACAATACGTTGAGAACATCTGCGAGAAGTAGCTGGCACATATTGGAGCTCAAAGGGCCTGCCACCGCTGTTTTGGGCACGAAAGGCTTTTTTGCGCAAGAAATCCGACCTTAGCCAGGGTAATTTTTCATCGCCTGAGGCGGTGGTCTAGTCACAAGGGCTTAGAATCATAAGGTATGAAGAAATTTTCTTTCACTCAGTTAATTTGCGAGCCATTTTAAAAAATACTTTAATGAACATTTTTGCTCATCCTGCTTTTATAAATTTGAGTCTACGGTTTATAACACATCGTAAAAAAATGGACTCTATTCCTAGCCAGCTCGAATATTTCCTTCGTTATCCTAAACGGCACGTTCCATCAATTGTCCTGCTATCACATGTAAACAATTGTCCCTGTTTGTCGCAATAATTTATTTCTCTTCTGTTGATCTTGAGTGGTGCAAACCTGATTCGTCGTTAGTCTTCTGGAAACCAAGAAAACAGGACAGGAAACACTGAAACTTCAAGCGAGACGACTCTGCTGATTGATTGATGGTCGTGTCGTCGGATCTTGCCACCCACCAGGCAGTCAGAGAGTGGCCAAAGGGACCGTCCGACTGTTCGAAAAATTGCCGGCAAGGTCAGCAACTCATATCGTTCGTCCTGTTCACTTCATTGTCTCCCGTAATTCATCATCACCTTTTCTGTGAGTTGCCAGCCCCGGGGGTACCCGCACCAAGTGTTCCGGATTCGTGCGGGACTGTAGCATTGGCAAGATATGAAAAATTCCACCAGGGTGGTGGTCATAAACTACGTGGGTTTAACATTTGCAACTGAACGAATTGTAAATCTTGAATTTCGTTAAGGGGTTACATATAAGCTTAAATGACTTCAAATTTTAATTCCTAAAATTGTCTCGACCCGGGAAGACGGTAATAACAAAATTCATGCCATTTCAATAACAAATACTGTTAAAATAACCAAAAATGTTATGGAATATTCTTGCAAAACCCATTTTTGCATAAGAGTTCAATAACAGTTGTTGTTATCATAACAAAATTTGTTATTGGTCTGATATTGGTTGAAAGCCAAAACAACAGGAATAAGATTTTTTGTTATGGAAGAATACCTACAACTGTTATTGGGATGATCGGATTAGTTGTTAAAATAACAAAAAATAATAAAAATGATTTGTTCGAAGAATATCTAAAAATGTTTTTAGTCTGTTATTACAATAACAATCCAATAACAAAAAAATCATAACGACGAATAACAAATCTTGTGATAAATAACATACAATGTTATTGGCCTAGTATTTTCAAATATCAAAAAATGTTATTTCCCAGTTATTTCCGTCTGCTCGGGAATCGATTGATAGCCTCACTTTTTATTTTTCAGTTCAATGTCTGGATTATTCAACGATTTTGTTTGTGAAAGCGTTCAAACTAAAATTTAGATAGTTTAATGCAGGGCTGTGGAGTCGTAGCCGGAGTCGGTGGAGTTGGGTCTTTTTAGGAACCCGGAATCGGAGTCGTCAAAACTCGAACAGCTGAAGTAGGAGTCGGAGTCGGCTAAATTTTATGAGCTGAAGTTAGAATCGGAGCCGAAAATTTCAGATAACCCGGATTATGAGTTGGAGTTATCTAAGATTCACCATTTTTTTATTGTTCAGTATTTGTTATAATGCAGGTTAATTAACAAAACTTCTTATAATTTTAATTGTTTTTTTTTAAGTTGCATGCACTGCTTTGCCATTTTTTTTCATTTTTTAAAAGAAATTTATAAGATGCATTTATGTTTTTTAAGCATTTTTATTGTGATTTAAATGCTCTTATTGTGTTATTTCACAACGATCACGAAATAACAATCTGTTAATCCTCTCTCACCCCAATATGTTATGATGTTATGATGCTACACTTTAAAAATAACAGACAATACCACTGTGTAGTGGTTTTGTAGTCACAAATATTCAATTGATTGTTGACTGCATTCTTTTGCCTATATTAGTGTACCCTTTCAATTCAAATTTGACTAAATTTAATCCAGTTCTGTCTGAAAAAAGTACACAATTAGTCTTTTTCATCCCATAAGCGAATGTCTTGGAGGTTTAATGAAATCATTTTAAAGGAAAAAAGTTACGAGGTAATAAAAAGATAAAAAAATATTTATCACTGTTTTTGGACATCGGAAAAAAACTCACTGAGAGTAAAACTCTTCCATCAAATAATCGACGATCACTACAATCTACTGCTTGGAACTCAACGTGCACATTTTGTTTTTAACTAAGTACAAAAAAATTAAAGTGTCGTGTTTAAAATATTTGAAACTGACAAAACATATCAAAAAAAGTTGCAACTAGTTTTGAAATAATCATTGAATGTTATTATGTTGAACATGTTGTTCAATTATTTGAATGTTAATTATTTCTCTATTGAGATCTGAAAGTGGGGAAACTTGGGCAAACTATTTTGATATCGTTGCAAATTATCATTGAGCAAATTTAAAGATTTCAGTTCCAAAGGACCTAACAAAAAAATGTTTAAATAAATGATAGTATTTTAATTTATTTTTGAAATATTACTCAACCGGTAAAATCACACATAAGCTTCGTTTTGGGTGAAGTTACAAAAAGTATCGCGCGCCTCCTTTTCAATATATAGAAATTTAAAATTAAAATAAATGAAAAATCCCTGGTTAAAAAACTTTCTAGTTCACGGATATTTGATTTTTTTAGGTATATTGATTTGCAATAATAATCTCCTTCAACCATTGCGTGATGTCCATGTACCTCTTGAAAAAAATCAATGGAGCTTTTAAAAATAGTTTCGTTTAAAATTGTTATTTAAAAAACCAAGGTGACTTTGATATTCACTAGTGAGCAAATTCAATTTATTTCTTAAAAGGATCATTAAGGCAAGGTTTCATTTATATATTAATTTTTATTTAAATTTATTATCATTTAATGAAATAAATGAAATTTGAGGTGCAGTGAATAAATCCAAATTTACCTAAAAAATTGTTCTTGTGATAATGTCTTTAAAACTGGAGATATTTTTTGATTTCTGTTTCAATAACGTATAGCTTAAAAACTTTTTTCCTTGAGAAAAAATGACGCTTAGAATGTATTTGAATAACCAATTTTGTCAATGTTTTCAAAATAAAAGTTAACAAACTTTTGAAACAATTAAAAATTTGTGTAGTCGGAGTCAGAGTCAGAGCCGACAATATGTTCAATACTAGAGTCAGAGTCGGAGTCGGCTAGAGTTGGTAGGCCGTAGTTGGAGTCGGAGTCGGAGTCGGTTGGAGCTGAAAGCTGGAGTCGGCCGACTCCGCAGCCCTGGTATTCAGAATTATTTGCAATCGGTTTAATAAAAAAAAATAACATTTAAATTTTGATCATTTTTTATTTTTTTGCCCCTTCATTTTTTGAATAAATTTAGAATTTAAAAAAATAACAGTTTTAAAAAACCTAAAATTGCATGTGGTCCAATTTTGAGCTTTCTTGGGGCTACCCCCTGAAATTAAAGATTGACCCATCACTAGGCCTAACTCCAAATTTGAGCTCATTCTGACCACGGGAACCCCTCCCTCTAATCCAGGGGTGCTCAAAGTTTTTGAAGACCGGGCCAAATTTGAAGCTCAAATTAGCTTGCGGGTCAAATTTGCGAAATAGGTAGTTAAAAAAATTAATTGCTTTATTTTAATCCAAAGAACTAAAAAACTACATCTATCAGTTGATTTTTTTTAAATTTCAGTTATTTTTACATAACATTAATAACATTTTCGTTACTAACAATTCCGTTAAGAAATAATAATAGAAAACACGAAATCACAGTTTGCTATCAGTATTGTTTATTTAATTGTTTTAGGAATTTGGTAAAAAAATATTTGGTTGAATGTACTTGTAATTTTAAAAGATTTTTTTACAATTCGAAAATGGTGAAATTTAATTTGAACAATTTATGAAACAGCGTAATTTTATCTTTGAATTGAGTGTAACTAAAGAAAAGTCGTTGTGAGCTAAAAATCCAACATTTCAATGAAAATATTGTCTAAAGTACCCGTATAGTTGATTTGCAGTCTTTACATGCAAAAAATTAAGATTCGACGAAAAAAAACCTTTTAACGAAAAACACTAACTGCATTTTGCATTCAGTTGCTTGCACTCAAATCTCCATTATTATTTTGAAGTATTCTAAAAAAAATACTTTGGACACCCTTGCTCTAATCGCTTGAAGTTTGTATGGGAAAAATCGTCAAAATGTATGGAGAAACCCGAGCAGACGGAAATAACGCGGGAATAACATTTTTTGTTATTGGAAAATACCAGGCTAATAATTTTTTTTTGTTATTTATAACAAGATTTGTTATTCGCCGTTATGATTTTTTTGTTATTGGATTGTTATTGTAATAACAGACTAAAAACATTTTTAATTATTTTTCGAACAAATCTTTGTTATTATTTTTTGTTATTTTAACAACTAATCCGATCATCCCAATAACAGTTTCAGGTATTCTTCCATAACAAAAAATGTTATTCTCAAGTTGTTCTGGCTTTCAATCAATATCAGACCGATAACAAATTTTGTTATGATGACATAAACTGTTATTGAACTCTTATGCAAAAATTGATTTTGCAAGAATATTCCATAACACTTTCTGTTATTTTAACAGTATTTGTTATTGAAATGGCATGAATTTAGTTATTACCGTCTGTTCGGGAAAGCAAATGTTTCAGTTTTTACCTGTGGAGGGCACAATAGTCGTCCAATCTGTATCAATTATCAAATGTAGGACATCCCTTAAATTAAGAACAACTTTCCCGAAGACACCATATTTTTGGGATTTTTTGCTGAAAAGTTATTAGCTTCCGAAAATGACCATTTTTGCGCAGACGGCTCTAAGGGGCTTTAGGAAAAAAATATTTTCGTAAATGCGTTTTAGGCCTGATAGGTTATCCTTTTTTCAATTAAATATACTTTATTGACTCTTTCATATAATAATTACATTTGGTTTACATAATAAGTGGTCAGCTGTGGCTCTTCAGCTTTAGTTTGCTTTTCGTGATTTAACACTGTTCATTTTCATAACTTTAAAAGTATATGATTTATCATTTTTGTAACACTAGGTACAATGAGGAAAAAAAAATAAGAAAACATAACCTAACCTAAAACTAACTTAATCTTACCATAAACTAAACCAATCCTTGAATCAAGGGGTATTCAGAAATAGCACATTTTTCCCTGAATTTCAAACATTTTTCTTGAATCTTCTGATCCAACATTTTTACTTCTGCTAATTCATGAACCTCACAGGTTATCCTTTAAAATTCATTTATGGTTAAAATTTAAATCTGATAAAAAAAATAAAACAAACGTTATAAAAATTATTATATATTAATCTTTATTATTCTAAATTCCCAAATAAAAAATAAAAAAGCGTTGTTAATGAACGACCCCTCTTGCTCACTGCCAAATTTCTCCAGGACGCCGCTACGCTCACTCGCTCGCACTCGTACCACTCGTGGCCTTCACCGTCCGGAACAAAGGGCACGTTCCAACACTCTGCAACGGTAATTTATTTATTGGAGCAACAAAAGATCAACAAACACTCGCCGAATTTTGCCTTTCACGAGTAAGTGTGAGGTGCAAATCTGACGGGGCAGGTCGAACAAAAGAAAAGCGAACCGAAAGCATAACTTTTGCCAGTCTTCCCACGTGAACAGTGTGCACGTGAGTGTGTGTGCTGCCGCCGAAAGGTACGGGCCAGAGGATTGCAGCCCGGAGAACAAACGAAAGGCGATTATTTATGTATGAATGGATGAATGAGTGATGATGGCCTTCTATACCGTGTGAATGTGAGTGTGTTTTGTTTGTGCAAACATTCGTTCTGAATAGGGAAGGACCCCCTGAACAACCACTCAAATAGCATATCGACGAAGCAATAGGAGAATAGAGAGAGAGATAGAGACAGTGACTTAGAGAGAGAGAGAGAGAGAAAGAACCCCGTTGATAGGCATCAGAGCTGGTGACGGCGGTCGGTCCGTCGGTTGTCGAAGTTGAACCTCTATCCGGAACGAGCTGGTGTCGGGAAAGAACCAAGACGAATCGTCTCGAGGACCCTTGACTGGTGCCGGTTGGGTGGGGCTCTGCTGAGAGAGTTGCATACATTACAACGAATCGTTGATAGGGGAGGCAGGGTTATAGGTGTGACGTTTTATTAAACTCAACAAACATTGCAAGATGCTTTTAAGCGATTTTGAAAATTCGCTTCCGTTTCCAAGATATTGTATCTTTTTTCCCCCAACATCCCTCCACAATCCGGAACATCCGGCACGGAAGGCTTTATTGCAGCTCAAGCAGAATCACACCCCGAGCCCCGGATTGCCATTAGTACAAGCCACATCGTCAGCAGCAGCCAAGCACACGTAAGTAGATTGATGTGCACTAGGTCGTGCGGTAGACACTTGGCCCAGGGAGAACGGGTGAGGTTAGGGATTGATGTGCGAGTGAGTTTGTGTGTAAGCAACAGACCCACCCAGGGTCCAACATCAAACGGTGGCAAAGTGCAAGAGCGGCTGCTCCTTGGAATTATTACTCCTTGGAAGGATCCTCACTTTGAGAAGGATGGAAGAACGTCCGAACGAGAGCCAACTTGGAGCCTTCCGGGGCCAGCAGTTCCAGGCAGGCCGCCGCCCCAGTTCGGAACGGCCAACAATCTCCAAGAAGTCAATTCTGCTAAATGGCACTGGCGGCGGCACGAACAGCACACACACACACTTCCACACCCATACAACTGCGGGATTAGTATGCGAGTGATTGTTTGTTTTCTTCATTAAGAGATTACGTGACGGATTGGTTTCCGACGGCAACTGTCGGGAATGTCTCAAGGGCAGAATGGGCAGAGCGCTGAAAAGCACTTTCCATGATGTAGCATCTTGTTCTGGAAACTGGGAGCTCTTCCACCTTTTGATGTACGTGAACTCGTTAGAGAGGTGTTGGCATAGTATTCAAATCAAGTGCATACACGTATGCTAACGTTCAAAAGAATGGTAATTTAAGAAGCCTTTGTTAATAAGTCAAGAGTCCTATAAGCTATTGTTTTTCATATGTTTATAGGAACCTAAAAAAACTCTAGAAGTGTAAATTGTGTAAATTTGAGTATTGTTGAGACGTCGCGCGGGGTTGAAATACCTCGTACGAATACCCCTCGTACGGGTCGAACCCAAAAGTGGGTAACAGTTAGGCATGCTATGAGTGTGTATGACTGACAGAGCGGAATGAGCGAATGTAAACATTGCGTAGGGAGAAGAACGTAAAATTAGATTTTTGCTCGAAGATAAATTGTACCGTGCCGGTGTGAAATTATGCTAATTATTGAAATTTACTTAATTTGCAAACGTGTTGTGGGCGGCGGCTCAAGGAGTTCTGCACAGACGAGCGGTGAAGTAGTCCAGAAGGGCCGAGAAAAGTCCTGAAAGGAAAGAAAAGATCAAGTTAGTAGTTATTTACAAAATTAGGCTATAAAATCAAAATTACCAGCAGTTTCTGTACTTGGAATTGTGCACATAACTGGTGAATTGGATAGACAAATCAGGAAACCAAATGTAAGCTAACTTTAGACACTTTGATGAACGCTGATGTAATAATAAATTTTAGCTTTTAGCTATTAGTTACCAAGTTAAACTTGTCTACTCTGCTGAAAAGAGGTTATCCGATCCCCCGCAATAAGTATAATTGATTTAAATTTATCATAAATAGTCATGCGCATGGGAAGGGATATCACTTAAGGCTTCATCCATAAAGTACGTCACGCTAATATCAGCCAAAATCTACCCCCCTCTCCCATAATAACTTGTTGTTGATGTCAACAGAGTAGTTCACTTGTGCTGTGTTGTGATTAAAACAATAAATTTTGAGTGTTAAAGTGCGAGTTGTGGGTGCAAAATTTGTCTATGTGTGAACGAAGTTGCCGTCAACTCAGATGAGTATAAGTTTTGAAACGAACGTTATTAGTTTAAAAAATATAATCGATTTTATTTCCATCGGCTACAACGGTTTGCTATCCAATTCGGTGGCAGCTGCTGTTAGCTTCTTTCGTGTCTTTTGTACTCTGCTCTTGTATTGTTTGTCTGGCTCGGCCGAGCGCGCGAAATGAGCGTGTGTGGCAAGTGCGAGCAAAAAATTTGTTTTGAGGATGCCGTACCTTGTTCGGGGAGGTGTGGGGCCTTTTTTCACCGTTCCTGCACTACTCTGACCAAAGCGACGGCGAAGGTGATTAATGAACAGCAAAATGTGCAGTTCAAATGTGACCTATGTCTTGATAGTGGAATTGATGCTGAGATCGCAGTGCTTCTCGCTGATGTCAAAGAGATAAAAGAAGAGTTGGAGAAATATTCTGACGTCTTCAATTCTATCTCTGGCATCAATGAAAGAATTGCTACTCAAATCGACGAAACTATCAAGAAAGGGATAGAAGATGTCATGAGTACGTGGGTTGAAACGTTTCAGAATAAAATGAAAACAGTTGTTGAAAACAGTGTGGCGAGTCAAATTGAAAAATTAAAAACATTGAACTGTGAGAAAAATAATAAAGTAAAAAAAGTAAATGTTACAAGAAAAAGAGGAATTCATTCAGAATCAGATGGGCTCCCGGGTAGTAAAAAACGCGCCCTTGACTCTGAGCCAATGGTGGTTGACGATGAAGAAAATGATAATGTTTTTGAATCACTTACTTTTGCGGATATTTTGAAAGGAAATCTAGAAACTAAAAACAGCTCTAAAGAAAAAAAGCTAGCCATTCGTCGACCAGTAATTGTGATTAAACCAAATGAGAATAACCAAAGTAACGAACAAACCAGGACTTTTTTGAAATCAAACCTTGACCCCAAATTGCATAAGATTAATAATTTCAAAAATGGTAGAGACGGCTCAATTATTGCTCAGTGTGCCCCAGGACAAAACCTTTCTAAAGTGAAAAGTGACATTGAAAACAAAATTGGACAAAATTATACTGCATTTGTCTCGAATGGACTTCCAAAATTGAAAATTGTAGGTATGAGTGAAAAGTATGCTCCTGAAGATTTTATTGATTTATTGACCACTCAAAATGACGAAATTTTTATTGAACATGTTAAAGTTGTTTCTTCTTACGAAAATCCTCGCATAAAATACAATAAATTCAGTGTTATAGTTGAAGTTAACAATGATACTTTTGACGCATTAATAGAAGCCGGAAAGGTTAATATAGGGTTTGATAGATGTTCAGTGTTTGAGGCAATCAAAGTTCTGAGATGCTTCAAATGTGGAGAATTTGGACACATGAGCACTACATGTACAAAAAACGAAACGTGTTCGAAGTGTAGCGAGTCCCATAAAACCTCTGAGTGTACTTCAACAGTAATGAAATGTGTTAACTGTTTAAAAAAGAACAAAGAGCAAAAGATGAATCTTGACGTGAATCATGCAGCATTTAGCTCCAAATGTCCAGTTTTTCGACACTTACTGGCAATTAAAAAGGATCGAATGTATGAAAATGAATAGCAATCAAATACTGGGGGGAAAGTAAATGCTACAGAAATAATCTATTTGAATGTTGCAGGGCTGACCACAAACTACGTAGCTTTACGACAGTTAGTGGAAAGTTCGCATCCTCTTTTAGTATTACTTTCTGAAACGCACATTACTCAACCAGAAGCATTTGATCAATATTCTATTCCAGGTTATAAAGTTGTTTTTTGTTTGTCACACTCTAGGCACACTGGAGGAGTTGCTATTTATTTTAAAGAGTCTATTCAAATTAAAGTTTGTTTGAACGAGTTTTTGGAAAATAACTGGTTTTTGGGAATTACTGATGAAAAAGGCATGAAGACGGGTAAATATGGAGTTTTGTATCACTCGCCAAGTTCTAGTGATCAGCGGTTCATCCAAATTTTAGAAAATTGGCTAGAAAATTTCATAGATATGAGTATATTAAACTTAATAACTGGCGATTTCAACATTAATTGGCTTGATGAACATAATTCTGCACATCTTAAAAGTCTTACAGACTATTTAGGTCTAACACAAAAAGTAACTGATTTCACAAGAATTTCTAAGAACAGTAGAACGATAATTGACTGTGTTTTCTCTAACATCGATAATGTTAAAGCTGTCACTCAAAGTGATTGGAAAATAACAGACCACGAAACATTGGTTATTACCATTTCTAATTTTAATTTGGAATCTTCGAATGATCGGATCAAAATTAAATCTTGGAAAAAATATACACCTTCAGTTTTCTGTGATCTTTTAGAGAGACAAGTAAATTTTAGAACTTTAACAGGAGAACTCAACTTAAAAACACAAATTTTGACAAATACCTTGAAAAATTGTACAAAAGAGTTAGTAACTACGGAGTACAAAAATATGAAAGATTCAAACGGTTGGTATAATGGCGAATTTTTAAGATTGAAACAGAAACGAGATCGACTTTACAAGAAATTTTGCCAAACGAATAATCCTAGACATTGGAATGAATACAAAATTGCAAGAAACAAATATACCAGAAGTTTAAAAACAACCAGAAGTACTGATATTCAAAGAAAGATTGAACAAAATAAAAATAATAGTAAAGAATTATGGAAAATATTGAAAAAATTAATGAAATCAAAAGATAGCCTTCCAAGAACCATTCTTTTTGGAGCTATTGAAGAATGTTCCGATGATGCTATTGCTAGTAAATTTAATAATTATTTTATTGACAGTGTTGTTAAAATTAATGAAAGTATAGATAGAACAGAAGAACCTGTTGAAATCAGAAATTTGTTAAATAGAAACTGTAAACTAGAAGTTTTCAATCCTATAACGTATGTTCAACTTAAAAAGATTTGTTTTGATTTAGGAAACTCATCAGGGATTGATAACGTAAATCCAAAAATTTTGAGAGATTGTTTTCATGTCATTGGTCACACTTTGCTTGAAATTATAAATGAATCCCTTTTGTCGGGTCAAGTTCCAACAGTCTGGAAAGAATCTTTAGTTGTTCCGATTCAGAAAGTCGTTGGTACAAAAAATGCTGAGGAGTTTCGCCCTATCAATATGCTTCATACGCTGGAGAAAATTTTAGAACTTGTCGTGAAATCTCAGTTACTTGAATACTTGAAAGAAAATAAATTATTAATCCCAGAACAGTCCGGATACCGAGAAGGTCATTCTTGTGAAACTGCATTGAATTTAGTTTTAGCAAAATGGAAAGAATTTTTCGAAAACAGAACTTCTACTTTGGCAGTATTTTTAGATTTAAAACGTGCATTTGAAACTATATCCAGGCCATTATTATTACAGACACTCCAGCATTTTGGTGTCGAGGGTTCAGTTTTCAATTGGTTTGATAACTATTTGAATTTTAGAACTCAGCGGACGATTTTTAATGAAACCATTTCAGAATCCAGAGAAAACAACCTCGGTGTTCCTCAGGGAAGTGTCTTAGGGCCCATATTGTTCATAATGTACATTAACGACATGAAATTAATTTTGAAACACTGTGATATCAATCTTTTTGCGGATGACACTGTTATTTTTGTTGCTGCTAAAAATCCAACTGACGCTATATTGTACTTGAATGAAGACTTAGATGCACTTTCGAAATGGCTAAAATTTAAACAGTTGAAATTGAATATAAATAAAACTAAATACATGATTATTTCACCGCGACATCAAAACCTAGAGAATGTGCAAATTTTAATTGATGGAGAACAAGTTGACCGGGTTAATTCAATAAAATATTTAGGGGTTATCATTGATGAAAACTTGAAATTTAACATACATATTGAAAACACAATTAAAAAGATAGCAAAAAAGTATGGAATTATGTGTCGTCTAAGAAATGAACTTAACCTTCAGAGTAAGATTCAGCTTTACAAATCTATAATCTCACCACACCTAGACTTTTGTTCATCGATATTATTTTTGGCAAATGAAACACAAGTATCTAGGCTTCAACGATTGCAAAATAAAATAATGCGATTAATTTTAAAATGTAACAGATTCACTTCACATTTGTTCATGTTAGATGCCCTGCAATGGCTGTCTGTGAAGCAAAGAATAATTTTTTCTACTATGATTTTTGTGTATAAGCTTATAAATGGTTTGCTGCCTAGATATTTGTGTGATCGAATTTTAAGAGGTAGTGATATTCACAATCATTTTACAAGAAGTGCAGGTGAGCCTCGCACTCCAAATTTTTTATTTGGGGCTGCTCAAAATTCCTTGTTCTATAAAGGTGTAAATATTTTCAATTCGTTGCCCCGACAGATTAAACAATCAACGACAATAGCAGAGTTCAAAAGACGGTGTTGCTCGCACATTAAATTAGTATTTTAAGTTTGACTTCATATAATTATATATTGACGGAATTCTAAACGAATGCACAAGTTAATTGCTCTGTATGACCACATGATGATGATGGATTTTTTTTTGAAATGTTGTTTAAATTAGAGTTTAAAAAAAAAATGAGAAGTCTACAAAGGTTTGAGAATCGCGCGCGATATGCAAATATAATGTGCCTCTTAAGTTGACGATGATGAAAGTAAATGTTTTTTATTTTTACTATGTATGATATAAATTGGTAGTTGCTCTGAAGACAGGAGAGCTCGGAAGGCTATAGGGAAAGCTAGTTTAGTAGGTTTTGGCGGTCGAAAGATAGGGTGTCGAAAAGTACAAGTCTTCAGGCAAAACTCGTTACGTACACTCTGTCAGGTAAAACAGTAGGGTGCGATTTCGGGCAATGTCGCTGTAAGCTTGTCACTTAGTAGCAACCCAGTTCAGATAGATACAAGTAAAACTATATGTGTTCCGAACAGTAGTTAGTACCAAATGCGATTCCTTGAAGCTGATACAGTTACAGGCCTATCAACTAGTAATCTACGAAAGTAAACTGTAATTACAGAGTTAATTGAAAGGCTTGTTTATATTTGCTTTGAAAATCAGCTCGTTTTTCTTCATAACTGATTTTAATGTTGACCCATATTATCAAAACGATAACTCGTCCAGCTCAAACCTTTGTAGGGGTAAGAGGTGGGACCATCATCATCATCATCTCCCCCCCTTTGTCACGCTTTTCCTATACTTATAACATGCAAGGTCACACTCGCTCAGACCCCCCCTTCCCCCCCTAGAGCGTGACATACTTTATGGATGAGGCCTAAACTCAATTCTGTTGATTGTAGTGTGTTAAGGGAGCCCAAATCTATCATACTTGTGATATCGCCATCAAACAAACCTTTTACGAGAGTTTTTTTTTAATTTCACAAATTTCAATGAACTGCCAGTTAAAAATTTTAACTTCAAAATTCTCTAATGAAGTTACAAAAAATTGACTTCCCCACTTGTTGTTTTAATTTAAAATGATGACAAGCGCTGTATCCAATCTAAAACTTCAGAGTTCTTTCCTGTGTCAATGGAAAACTTGACAAAACCATAAATGTCAATTCCTTTGACAACATTGAAAAGCTTCCAACCCATAAAACAAATCTCGAAACAACTCACTCTCAGCCGGCAACTTATCGCACGTCCTCTTCCGCATCGAACAAAGTTTAGACAAACTTAAGCAAACCCCCCGTTTTGCCGGTTCAACTCAATCCGGTCTCAAGGAGGAAGGACTTGCACGTGTCAGTACGGTGTGAAATGTGCAAAAATCTTTCCCGCCGCCACCGTGTGGCACGTGATAATAAAGTTTTGTCGCCATATTTTATTGTTTTAGCCATTGCTTGGTGGGGTGATGAAGACGAAGGTGACGACCCCGGCGCCGAATGGCGATGGGAAGTACCTTTATAGAGCATTATGTCTGCACCATTTGGCTGCGTACACCTTATCGTTCGCTGTAACACCGACCGACCTTCGTGCATCCGCTGGAGTCCATGGGGGAGAACGAAATTTAAGGATGGAAACTGCAAATTCAAAATATAATCCATGCTTTTACCATTTCAGTAAAAAATAATATACATTTTTCACCAGCCTTTTTTATTGCAATCATTAGTTTTCAAAGAACAGTCCATAATTGATTATCGGAAGTTCAACTTTGTTTGCAACTTCAGATCCATGAACAAAAAAACCTGTTATTTTAGTCAGTAGTTTTTTTTCCTGTCATTCTCGAACAACGAAAGAGCCTGCTCAGGAAGAGTCGTACATTTATCCAATGAGGTTTACCTAGTTGGATAAATACGACGAGTGCTGAAAAAAAAACAAATTTTGCAACGAGCAAATACTGAAAATTTTTACTTTTCGATACTAGTGATGAAAAGTTCAACTTTTCAGCACCCATTTCATTGGTGAAAAGAAGAAATTGTCAGCACTGATATTGAAGGGTTTTAATTTTCCATTCTGTTAATTTTGGAAGAGAAAAGTAGGCCGTTTCGTCGCTCGCGAATTACAGAAAATGTAAGTAGTTTCATGACGAATGGCAAAAACATTCTTGCAATAACCAATTACTACTTTGGTTTGAAACAGTCGTACGTTTCTTTCACTGAGAAACCTATCCGAATGTTGTTTTCGAAATTGCAAAAAAAAGTTGTATAGAACTGGGTGCAAAAATGCATATCAAAATATTTTCAGTTGATTTGACTTCTAGTCAGGAGTCTAGCCAGAATGTTGGTTCGGGGAGGGGGGGGGGGATCTGGAAGAAGAAGTTTTCTTCTTCTTCCCTCAAAAATCTCGTGGGGGGGGGGCTTCAGCCCGAAGCCAGCCCCCCTGGCTACGGGCCTGCTTCTAGTTCTTTTAAAAGTATGAGAAAAAAGTAAACTTCATAGAAAATTAAATTTTGGTGATTCTACTTAATTGGAAGATTGGTCACAGAGCCGTACCTTGGGTCCACGGAGCCCTTGGCGAAGCATCAGTTTGGCGCCCTTCCCAAATTTACAAGCATTTTGATAAATTGGTATTAATTTTCAATGATTGCTTCAATATAAGTTTTGATTTTATAATTACAATTGGAAACCTTAATAGGGTCAAATTCATAAACACAGTTATTTAATTTTTCATTTTTCAGATAATATGAGATAGGCGGAATTCAAATTTTATTACAGTAGTTAAGTTGGGTGAATATTTTTTTAGATTTCATAAAATAGATAATGATAGCAGGTTTTTGTTTTTTTAACTTATTTTTCAGATAAATGCACAGAAATAAATGCTCAGTAATGGTAAATTTTGCTATAACTTGTTATTTTTTTTGTACTTCTAAGCCTGCATATTTTGTTCTGATCTAGTATTTGATTGTATAAGCAAAAAAACTTTCCCAGATTCGTAAAATAATTAGCTGATTAAGCTTTGGATTTAATTTTGTTAATTACAACGAAAACAAAAAATCCTTCTTCAAAACTGAAAAAATAATAACTCGATGTCCGTGTACTATCTTGTTCTATCTAGATAGGAATCCCAGCAAGCTTAGTTCATCGAAGTATAAAATTTTGTCAAAATCAATTTAGACCTTTGCAAATTATTTTTTGAAGCTTATGTCCCTCGACTCTAACCAAAAAATAAAAAAGTAAAAAAATTGAAATAACAGGCTACGGTTCCAACATTTAAATTAAAAGAAGTGTGTTAAAATGCATTTTACACTTGTCCCGTTTGTTTTGCAATCATAAGTTTCCAAAATTTCTAAGGATTGACGAGTAATTTGCCCGTATTTCATAACTTTATTTTTTTTTTTAAATTATGTTTTGCATTGATTTTAATTTTCATCAGTATGCCAGATATACAGATAAATCTGTATTTTACAGATTTTTCGATCCCAAATATCACAAAATCTGTATGTACAGATTTTTTCAAAAAATGATTATTTTTTAAAGTTTAAGCAAATTAGAAATTTTATTATTCTATAATATGATTGAAATCCTTAAATCTGCTGTTTAGCATTAAAAAATGACTTCTATGGCTTCGAATTTGACATGATACAGAAAAAATACAGAATTATTTTAAAGAAAATACAGATTTCACTTAAAATAATCGGACATCGTTGATACCAATATTTTGATTTTCATTCATTTTTTTCGATTAGAGCAATAGTGGCAGAAAACTATTCGTCAACTCGTCTGGATCCGGTGACAACAAAGGGGTTCACCTTTTTGTAGGTTATGATGGGCCACTATACAGCACTTGTGTCTTACATAAAACCACATTCAAACTGCTGAAGAAGCATCGGTCCATCATTTGGGCCAGTCCGTCCAGCACCACACCGGGCCGTGTGTACTCTAGGGTATTTTAACCATTAGTGGACCCCCTAGTAGAGCCGAAGCACATTTTTCACAAATTTTCAATATTTTAAGCACTTTTTCATAACCCTTTGAATAAAATAATGGAATGTGGAGTGTTTTGAACAATTTTGAGTATTTTTTTTCATCAGTTTATTTGTTTTTGAGCGGAAAAATACCCATTTGAAAAAAAAGTTTTTTTTGCCTACTATGGACCCCCTTTTCCTATAGTGGACCCGGGTCCATAATCCGATTATGGACCCGGGTCCACTATAGGCAAACTGTTATTTTTATACCTAATTTAACCGATATTTGATGTTTTGATGCATTGTGTAGGTCTAATGATAGATATAATGAATAAAAGATGGATTTTGCTCACTTTTCATCATGAACAAATATGTTTTGTTAACAAATTTGGCTTTAAACAACAAAAAAACCAAAAAGACATTTAAACACATTTATTTCCGAAAAAGATCAGAGAAAACGTTTCAAAAACCACTGTAAACATAAAATAATTTAAAAAAAAGTAATTTTGATGCACATTTTTTCATATTAAATACATAAATGGTTGACCAAAACTAAACAATAGATTTGTTTACAGTTGCTGATAAAACCACGCATGTTTATTTAAAAAAAAATGTTTTGTAATTGATTTATTATTATAAAATATCATTTCAAACTGCAACTATGATGCTTCAGTTAAGTACCATTAACTAAAGTTTTGATTAATTATAAATTCTTTCGGTTTCAGCATATTTGGTACTTTTAACATGAAAACATCTATATTTATACTCATAATTGAAAAAAATATGCGTTTAGGTTGATTACAACAAGCATTTATTGTATATTTAAGACAAACTTTTGCTTAAATACACAGTTTTCTTTATTTTTGTAAGTTAAATTAACAGGGGTCCACTTTTGGAAAAGTTTAGATTTTCGTTGTCCTATATTGGACCCCCCTAATTTTTGCTCGAAAATGAGCAGTTCTTCGCTTTATTTTAGTAAAGTTTCTTAAACTTACATTATTTCGACCTGCTGAAGTTGAATAATCAGTCAAAAAATGATTGGATAGTTAATTCAATCATTAAATATAAATGCAGTTTTGTTGTGAAAATGCTAGTGGCCATGGCTGATTTCAGATGTCGAACTCAAAACACTTATTTTGGCTGAAAGGACACGTCAATGTCAGCCAACATTGTTTTAAATTATGCTGAACATGCCAAATAAATGATTTGTAGACAAAAACACGCTTGAAATTGTGATTTCATTGATTTTTCATCAAAAACACTTCAGAGGGTCCACTATAGGAAAGGGGTCCACTAATGGATAACGTACCCTATAAATTTTAGTGTCATTGCACCACGACCATCCTGGGAGGCGCTTTGTGGTGGAAAGTTTTCGACCCTGCGCTGGAGAGGGGCACTTTGAGAAAGAGAGTCCTTTTTATGGGGGCAGCGCATAATTGAAACGTGTTTATTTTGCTCACACGACCAAAGTTGGAGGTTGAACCCGTCCCTCGGACCCTCTCTCTCTCTTTTAAAGCTTTATAAGCGACTTTAAGCTCATTGTGAGATGTTGATAAAACTTTGCCATTCAAATGCGGTTTCAACGGAGGGCCTCGGGCGGGACATGATCCTGGCAGGACAAAGAAGTTTGTGTGTCTACCCCCTGAAGGAAACGGAGATTCAATGAAGAGGAGAGTCGAGTGAATCACAATGACAATGGTGCATACCTGGGCTGGAACTTAGTTTTGCGGGGCCAGATGTGTGTTTCAGGGGAATGTCTTGCATTTTCCTGGAATAAAATTCAAAAATTTGAAAAAGATTATTTAAAAAACAGTTTAAACTCAATGTTTCAGATTGAAAAAAACTAATCATAACAACAACCCTTACTACCGCCCTGGCAGCCCCGTCAAGATCCTCGACTATTCCGGAGGATTGTGTCTCGTCACAAAGCCCCGTTCATCCGTGAGGGATTCCGGCCGGGAGTTCTGCCGCACAAGATTGTGGGACAGAAAGGACACGTGTCACCCGTCTTGGGACCTGGTCCCGGTGTTGACCTATAAAACCTCATTCTTTGCCGCTTCGGTACGCGTTGCCTCAGAGGGGGTGTAGAATTTGTCTTGGAAGTTGCCATTGTGTTTCTGGCGCGCGCTTTGGTTTGGGTCACAAAGAAAGGGTAGGACCTTCCCCGGTGGGGGTTATTTTTACTACCCCTAGGAAAAAGGTACAGCGCTTTACCTACTCCTTCTGCTATTCTTTAGTTGGGAAAAGAAAATATGGACTCGGGTTGTTGAACTAGTTCTCCTGTTGATTTTTGTCTCTGCTTGAAGAATAGTTCGTTGCATCCGATAAAATTCTAAATTTACTTCAAAAGATCAGTTCAACACTGTGCGTCGATACCTGAAATCGCTTCAATGAATTTCACTGAACTTGATGAATAATGATGATAACAATTTTCGCCCCAAACACTGCACAACTTGATTGAATTTCAGCAGCGTCTTTCCCGGAAATATTACCGCCTTTATTTGCGCCGGATTAAACTATCAACCTTGCAAGCGGAAAATTCTGCCTCCCAAAAACGGTTACAAAACACAACACATTCCAAATTAATCCGTGTCGGAGCCATTTTCCACTTTGCCATTGTTTTTTGCCACACAAAAGTGTATCCGATTTGTATACAGGTGTGTGTGTTTGCGTCTGTGCCTGAACGGTTTCATTTAGTTTTCCCCTGAAATCCAGCCCCGGCACATGTAATATGATAATCACTGTGTCACAAAGGGTCTGCCGTCCTCCAGATCTGCTGCCTCACCCAGCGTGCACAGTTTTCCGTTCAACTTGGAAACCGTTTTTCGAAACGCTCTCGCAGCAATTTCAATTGTTTTCGATTCGTTTTGTGGAGCACAGTGAGGCGTTTTTTTGTATATTTGTATTTCAATTCAAAATTCTCAAAATATTTTTTTTAACTGTCAAAAAAAATACAAAATTTAAAAAAAATTATGTTCTTTAAATTTTTGAATTCTCAAAGTTCTTATATTTTTAAAATTTCTAGAAATCCTGAAAATTTTCAAAATTTACACAATTTTTTTTTTATTTCTCACAGTACTTGAAAGCATCGTGGTCCAGAAAAGTTTGTTTTGAACACGTGTGTTTTTGTGTGGCCTCAAGCGCAGTAGTTACTCTGTGGTGCGTAAGAATGTGTTACTTTAGAATTCTGAAAATGTGAAATTCGATAATTCTGAAATAAACAAAATTCTCAAACGACTTCAAACTCTCAAAATTATCAATCGTTTCACAATTCTCAAAATTCTCAAAATTCTCAAAATTCTCAAAATTCTCAAAATTCTCAAAATTCTCAAAATTCTCAAAATTCTCAAAATTCTCAAAATTCTCAAAATTCTCAAAATTCTCAAAATTCTCAAAATTCTCAAAATTCTCAAAATTCTCAAAATTCTCAAAATTCTCAAAATTCTCAAAATTCTCAAAATTCTCAAAATTCTCAAAATTCTCAAAATTCTCAAAATTCTCAAAATTCTCAAAATTCTCAAAATTCTCAAAATTCTCAAAATTCTCAAAATTCTCAAAATTCTCAAAATTCTCAAAATTCTCAAAATTCTCAAAATTCTCAAAATTCTCAAAATTCTCAAAATTCTCAAAATTCTCAAAATTCTCAAAATTCTCAAAATTCTCAAAATTCTCAAAATTCTCAAAATTCTCAAAATTCTCAAAATTCTCAAAATTCTCAAAATTCTCAAAATTCTCAAAATTCTCAAAATTCTCAAAATTCTCAAAATTCTCAAAATTCTCAAAATTCTCAAAATTCTCAAAATTCTCAAATTTCTCAAAATTCTCAAAATTCTCAAAATTCTCAAAATTCTCAAAATTCTCAAAATTCTCAAAATTCTCAAAATTCTCAAAATTCTCAAAATTCTCAAAATTCTCAAAATTCTCAAAATTCTCAAAATTCTCAAAATTCTCAAAATTCTCAAAATTCTCAAAATTCTCAAAATTCTCAAAATTCTCAAAATTCTCAAAATTCTCAAAATTCTCAAAATTCTCAAAATTCTCAAAATTCTCAAAATTCTCAAAATTCTCAAAATTCTCAAAATTCTCAAAATTCTCAAAATTCTCAAAATTCTCAAAATTCTCAAAATTCTCAAAATTCTCAAAATTCTCAAAATTCTCAAAATTCTCAAAATTCTCAAAATTCTCAAAATTCTCAAAATTCTCAAAATTCTCAAAATTCTCAAAATTCTCAAAATTCTCAAAATTCTCAAAATTCTCAAAATTCTCAAAAGTCTCAAAATTCTTAAAATTCTCAAAATTCTCAAAATTCTCAAAATTCTCAAAATTCTCAAAATTTTCAACATTCTCAAAATTCTCAAAATTCTCAAAATTCTCAAAATTCTCAAAATTCTCAAAATCATCATAATTCTCAAAATTCTCAAAATTCTCAAAATTCTCAAAATTCTCAAAATTCTCAAAATTCTCAAAATTCTCAAAATTCTCAAAATTCTCAAAATTCTCAAAATTCTCAAAATTCTCAAAATTCTCAAAATTCTCAAAATTCTCAAAATTCTCAAAATTCTCAAAATTCTCAAAATTCTCAAAATTCTCAAAACTCTCAAAATTCTCAAAATTCTCAAAATTCTCAAAATTCTCAAAATTTTCAAAACTTTCAAAATTTTCAAAATTCTCAAAATTCTCAAAATTTTCAAAATTTTCAAAACTTTCAAAATTCTCAAAATTCTCAAGATCCTAAAATTTTTTAAAATGTTTTTAATTTCAAAATTGTTACAATTGTGCTATTTTTTAATTCTCAAAAGTTTCCAAATTCTCAAAATTTCCCTAATTCTCAAAATTTTCCAAATTCTCAAGATTTTCTAAATTCTCAAAATTCTCAAAACTTTTCCAAATTCTCAAAATTTTCCAAATTCTCAAAAATTTCAAAATTTAAAATATTTTAAATTTTCAAAGTAAAAAAACTTATTTCTTAAAATTCTTAAAACTTGAAAAATTCTCAAAATTTTCAAGATCTTAAAATTTTTCAAAATGTTTTTAATTTCAAAATTGTTACAATTGTTTTATTTTTAATTCTCAAATTCTCAAAAGTTTCCAAATTCTCAAAAATTTTCCAAATTGTCAAGATTTTCCAAATTCTCAAAATTTTCTTTATTCTCAAAACTTTTCCAAATTCTCAAAATTTTACAAATTCTCAAAATTTCAAAACTTAAAATATATAATGTTCTTAAAATTTTTAAATTAAAAAAACTTATTTCTTAAAATTTAAAAACTTCAAAAATTCCCAAAATTTTTAAAATTCGTAAAATTTTTGAATTTCTAAAATTGTTCAGAATCATAAAAAAAATTAAATTCATAAAATTCTTAATGTTTTTTTTTTATATCAAGATTCTCAAAATCCTCAACATTTTCAAAATTCACTAAAATTGTTATTTTATTTTTTCTATAAAATCTCAAAGTATTCGGAAGCAACATGGTCAAGAAAAAATGACAGTTCGGTTTGAGCTCCCGGAAGCAAAGTGGTCAAGAAAAAGTTGACAGTTTCTTTTGAGCACGTGTATTTTCGTGTGGCCGCAAGCGCGATGGTTAATGTGTGGTGCGTGAGAATGTGTTTCTTAAAAATTTCAGATATGTGAAATTTTATATTTCTAAAGTTAACAATATTCTCAAACGTCTCAAAATTCTCAAAATCATCAAACGTTTCATTTTCAAAAAGTAAACTCAAAATTCAAAAAAATCTCTAAACTTTTCAAATTTTCAAAATTGTTATATTTTTCAAAAAGTTTAAAATTCCTTAAACTTCTAAAATTTCAAAATTCTGATTTTTTTTAAATCTATAATTCTCAAAATTTTCCAAATTCTCAAAATAATCCAAATTTTCAAAAAACTCAAAATATTTAATGTTTTTAAAATTTTCAAAATTAAAGAAATCTATTATCTAGAAATTCTCAAAAATTTTAAAATTCAAAAATTTTCATAATTTTTAAAATTTTATAAATTTTTATAATTCTTATTTATTTTATAATTCATAAAATTCTTAAAGTTCTTAGTTTTTTTCAATTTTCAAGATTCTCAAAATCCTCAACATTTTCTAAATTCACACAATTCTTATTTTTTTCTTAAAAAATCTCAAAGTACTCGAAAGCAACGTTATCAAGAAAAGTTGACAGCGCGATGCTTACTCTGTGCTGCGTGAGATTGTGTTTCTTTAGAATTCTTAAAATGTGAAATTCTCAAATTCTGAATTTAACAATCTTCTCAAACGTCTCAAAATTCTTTACATCATCATTATCAAAACATTATTTAAATGTTTTGAAACTTTCAAAATTCTTAAACTTTTCAATTTTTCAGAGTTTTTAAAATTTAAAAGAAAATCTCAGAAATCTATTTTTTAAATACTCAATATCCTATAAAATTGAAAAATCCTGAAATTTATAAAAAAAATGAATTAAAAATTCTTTCAATTTTGATTTTTTTAATGCTCAAATTCTAAAAAAAATCCAAATTCTCAAAAAATTTTTTTTTTAAAAATCTCATATTTTTTAAAATCATAAAATTTTTAAAAATTCTGAAAATCTTCAACACTTTTAAAAATTCACAAATTTGTTTCATTTTTCGAAACGCTCTCACAGAAATTTTAATTGTTTTTGATTTGTTTTGTGGAACACAGTGAGGCGTTTTTTTGTATTTTAGTATTTTTGTAGATTTTTATAACGCTTTAAAATGCTCACAGTGCATTTTCAAATTGTTTCTGTATGATTGTTGCATGAATTTGCCACTTTTCCGGCACAATAACAGCGGCTACGACATTGGCAAGAACAACAAAGCGTTCGCCCCCACACTTTGCATTACCCCGCGTGCCCGGGAAAATGCTGCCCCGTTTCGAGGAGTGAAATTGGTGAAAAACAAAAACATGCAATAACATTATCCATTTTCACCCAATGTTTGGGATGTGTTTCTATGTGTGTGTTTGTGTGCATGATCTGGTTGTGGCAGGTTTTCTGACTTCAAAAACCGGAAACCACCGGCGGAAAACCCCGATTCTTGTGTGTGTGTGTATTCAGAGCTTGTTTGAATAGAGCTAAACGGCTTGTTCAATATTTGAAACCGTTTTAGACACTGTTTGTGGAAATAACACTCAAAGGGCTTTTCCGCCATGCTTTTCCTGTCGCTTCTCGAAGGGAAAACAAAATGCCTCTTAACGGCAGAGATGTGTTAATAGGTATTTTAGCTCAAGCGAGGCAGCTACCCTGAACAAATGTCTTGGGAAAATTTCCCAAGTGTAGGACTAGACTTCGGGGGCTAATGGGAACTGAGACTTGTCACAAACGACTGTGTTAAATAGATTTGAAGCAATTATCTTGGTTGCTGTTTTTTTTTTTGGATTGATATATCCCTCTAACTTTTGTTTAAACATTCTCAAAATTCTCAGAAAGTACTCCCACTTTGGCTAAAAGTAGCCCTTCGAACCATAAAATCCGCTTCACTGGCTTCAACCGACAAAGCCCGCCCATCTCAACTGCAAATCTTCCACGATAAAGCCATAAAAAGTTGCAAAATGCCACAACCAACCGCAGCCAGCTCTTGAAATCTTAAGTTCTTGGGCAGAATAAAAGAGGCAAAAAAACAGCAACCCTGTCTGGCCACAGCAACAAGATGGTTTACTGATTTATTTATAATGCGCGTCTGGTCGCTTGTTGCCACGTGGATCTGCCGTGACAGCCGCCGGAATTGGCCACCGGAAGGAGCAACAGGCGGGAGGAAGTGGGTTCTTGGACTTGCGATTCGAACTTTTTTTTTATCTTGCCTCGTGGCGCAGACACGGGCTGGTCTTTGCGATTGAGTGCGGTGCGTGCTTTTAAAATTTATGGTGACGATTGAAATTTTATTGACGAGCTTCTCGATCGAGCAAAACGATTATTGAGGATGGTTTTTCTTTGTAGCTTTAATGTTGGATTGATTCTATGTTCAGAAGTAGGATGCTCTTTCGTAATTTTCGAGATAATTTAAGAATCGCTGCCCCATGGACTCCAGCGAATGCATGGAGGTCGATAAGGTGTACGCAGCCAAATGGTGCAGAAATAATGCTGTTTTCCAAAACAGGTTTTTTCATACAATTTTCGGACTAGTCATACAAAATGGATAAGTGAATACTCAAAAATCTGTATCCTCTGAATGGATTTTCTGATCGATTTGGTGTCTTGAACGTTAGGTTATGATTAGGACTGTCCTGAAAAAATATTGATAGAATGAAATATGAATCACTATTTTTTTATTTTAAGAAGTAAACTGTTTTTTATAAAAATTCAAGCAAAAAAATAATTATTATTTTCGTGTTCTTTTCTTAGGAAAAAAATAAATCTAAAAAAAAATCTACTTTTTGTTACTAAAATTTGAAAGGTAAAAAAACACTATTTTAATTTTTTTTTATTGTCAGATATGTTTTAGGAGACATCAAATGCCAACTTTCCAGAAATTTCCAGAATGTGCGAAAAATCTTTGACCGAGTTATGAATTTCTGAATCAATACTGATGTATTAAAAAAATCGAGTTATTGCTCGCAAAAAAAAAATCATTTTTCGATTCAAATTGAATTTGCAATCAAAATTTACTTTAGGGAAACTAGATAAAATACACCTTTTTCAAGCTATAGCAATTTTAAAGTTACGATTTTGAAAATAGTGGCAGTTATTCATTTTTTAAAATTAGTGCGCATGTTTGACCATGCGTTTTTTTTAAAGCAAATTTAAAAATCGTTGCTCGAAAAATAAATATAATGTATTGTAATGCCATCTTAGATTTATTTATAGAAATTATAAGAACAAATGAGAGTATTAAAAAAACAAAAAAAAAATTAAAATTCACAGAAATATTTTTTTAAAAGTACTGCTCGTATTTGAAAAATGTATGCTGTTGGAAGTTGGAAAATAACTTTCCTATTATCAAGGTACTGTTTATGTTTGAAAAACGTTACTTAATCTACCCTTAGGTGGTTGTTGCCTTCCTTACATTTAGAGGGTAATTCTATCCAAAATAGATACACAACCCGAACAGACGGTAATAACTAAATTCATGCTATTTCAATAACAAATACTGTTAAAATAACAAAAACTGTTATGGAATATTCTTACAAAATCCATTTTTGCATAAGAGTTCAATAACAGTTTATGTTATCATAACAAAATGTGTTATTGGGTTGATATTGGTTGAATGCCAAAACAACTTTGGAATAACATTTTTTGTTATGGAAGAATACCGCCATCTGTTATTGGGATGATCGGATTAGTTGTTAAAATAACAAAAAATAATAACAAAGATTTGTTCGAAGAATAACTGAAAATGTTATTAGTCTGTTATTACAATAACAATCCAATAACAAAAAAATAATAACGACGAATAACAATTCTTGTTATAAATAACATAAAATGTTATTGGCCTAGTATTTTCTAATATTAAAATATGTTGCGCCGCCGAGCGGTAAGGATTGGCGCATATGATGTGATATTAAAGTAATTTAAAGATCAAAGTTTATCTCTAACAACTATATTATGATTCTAAATAATTAATGACATCGATGTTACCACTACCGCGGCCTAGCACTTAATAATTGAATCAATTCCCTGGTAAGACACTCGATGTCCCCAGGGGAAACCCAAAATCCCACATCAGCAAAGCTGGCCGTGTGCTGCAAAAACTGCACCGCCGCGCGGAGCGCTCGTCTGTGCTGACGGTGTGAATAAAAGCACCTTTGGCCACTGTGCCCAACTCAAGTGAGGGTCTTTGCTATAATTTAAGTTAGGGTAGGTCGCACGGACTAAGTCCGGTGCACCAAGTTATTTCCGTCTGCTCGGGAAGGGCGGACCTTTCAGTGTTCTATCAACTTGAATCATTATTCATACCATCAGATTGGGTAGTCAGATCTTCATAATTCAGGGCACTTATGTGCTTATAACTTTTGATAGGATTGTCAGATCTGCAATGTACTGAACTCTTTGGAAAGGTCTTTTGATTACCTATCCATCGACAGGTCGCATGATAGATCCGGACAACGTTTTCATCGAGATATATGAGATTTGGCCACTAAAAAGTGCATAAATAACCCTTAAGTGCGCATGACTTTTGATAGGGTTGTCAGATCTTCAATCTTTTGAACTCGTTAAATCTTTTGATCACCTATCCATCGATAGGTCGCAAGATGGATCCGGACATCTTTTTAATCGAAATATATGAGATCCGGTCTCTAAAAAGTGCATAAATAACCCTTAAGTGCGCATAACTTTTGATATGGTTGTCAGATCTTCAAACTTTTAAATTCGTTGGAAAGGTCTTTCAATTACCATTCTAAGAATGTATAATGTGACGGGGTTTCTTACAAAAACCACCCTTTTTACAATCTTCCGGACTTTTGTTAGAATCGTTTTTTAGCATAACTTTTGAAGTACTTTACTAAACTTTATAATTTTCAATGCTGACTTATGGGACCCCAAGACGGATCGAATGAGACCAATACGGTCCAAATTGGTTCAGCCAATGTCGAGATAATCCAGTGCAATTTGTTTTGATCAACATCCCACCACACACACAGACATTTGCTCAGATTGTGATTCTGAGTCGATAAGTATACATGAAGGTGGGTCTAGGATGTCAAATTAAGAATTTCGTTTTTCGAGTGATTTTATAGCCTTTCCTCAGTAAATGTTAGTTTTGATTTAAAAATATAAAATATTGTTTCCGAAAAGATCGAAATATTCCACGAATGTTTAATGGTGGGTTGCTTGAGTTAGACTTAGAAAACATCAATTTTCCTGATATTTAAACTTTGCATGTCAATATCTCAGCAACTACGGGTCGTATCAACAAAGTTCAAAGAAGCAAAATGTAGAGAATTTTCTCAGCTCAGCTTAAAAATATTTTTTCCAAGGTGGTCAAACATGGGCACTTGTTTAAAAAAAAATAATTACCGCGACTATTTTACATTTTAAATTGTAATAACTTGAAAACGGTGCGCTTTATCAAAATTTAATCGAAGTTCTTTTAGATTGCAAGTTTTATTTTAAATCGAAAGATGAAGTTGACAATTTTTACGACAAATATTTCGATTTTTTGAAAAAAAATCTGTATTGATTCAAAAAATCATAACTCGGTCACAGATTTTTTGCCCATTCTGGAAATTTCTGGAAAGTTGGCATTTGATGTCCTCTAAAACATATCAGAAAAAAAAAAAAACATTAAAAATAGTGTTTTTTTTTTGCAAATGAACTTTTAGTGACAAAAAGTGAAATTAGAAATCATCAATTTTTTACCGTGTATCATTTTTTTCAGTGTAGTCCTTATCTTTGCCTACAACTTTGCCGAAGACACCAAATCGATCAAAAAATTCTTTCAAAAGATATAGATTTTTGAATTATCACATATCATTTTTGTATGAACAGCTGCCAAATTGGTATGGAAAATTATATGGATAAATTAATTGTGCAATATGGCTTCTTTGGGCATACCGAAGGCACCAAAAAAGTTTAAGCTGGATTAAACAATACGAAAAAAAAATCAAAATTGCTAAGAATTTGAAAAAAATGGAGCGGCCGTGGCTGACTGGTTACGGTGTTCGCTTTCTAAGCGAATGGTCCTGGGTTCGATTCCCATCTGCTCCCAACGAGAAAGTATAGGAAATATTAATCTTGAAACTCTGAACATGAACGAAAAATCAAAGTCGCCCGAGTCGGGGTTCGATCCCCCGTCCTTTGGATTGGTAAGCAAAAAATGCTAACCACTAGGCCATCACGGCTTGGTGAGCGATGTCTGGAATTAGGAATACTGTTACTATCAAACTATATACGCGCTGGGTCCTTGTCCATTTGACAAGGGTTCGGAAGTTCTAAATAACGTTTGAACCCGATTGGTGCAAACGTTCTTCAGGGCGGGGCTTGTCGATAAAAGCTGAGGGACCTCGCGCTTGGCTAGCCAGCGTAGAAATGGGTCACCGAAGCTCGGCAGAGCTAACACCTTCCAAATGCCTATGCGAGTTATTTGCATGTATAGAATGTAGATCTAAAAATACATGGAAACAACTCAATTTGTAAGAAGCGACCGCGTGGTCCCGTTTGGTTGGTTGCACACACACACACACACACACACACACACACACACACACACACACACACACACACACACACACACACACACACACACACACACACACACACACACATAACATTTTTGTATGAACAGCTGCCAAATTGGTATGGAAAATTATATGGATAAATTAATTGTGCAATATGGCTTCTTTGGGCATACCGAAGGCACCAAAAAAGTTTCAGCCGGATTAAACAACACGAAAAAAAAATCGAAATTGCTAAGAATTTGAAAAAATGGGTTTCTCCTACGACGCTATCGTCCAACCCCACAAATTTCTGTTCATTGTCATCACAATGTTTTTTGTAGCTGCTACTTTCCACACCGGATACCGTTCCCCTACTGTTAGTAACAGTAACAGTAGTAAAATCGCACCCTGTTTCCCACGTCCCACAGATTACTATCGCCACAACCACAATGGCACCCAGCACCTACCAGCAGCGACAACAACAACAACAACCATTAGCCATTATGGCATGTTCGCGCCATAAAACCGACCATTATTGGACCGTTGAAAGCTGGCAGCCGCCGTCGCCGCGCCAAAAGTATCGAGATTCAATGGCACAAACATGCGCGCCCCCAACTGCTCCGGGATCCGGGATTACCCAGAGATATTTCCGGTGTGTTGGGCCCGGATCGGCCACCATTGAAAAGCGCTCGACCTTAAATTAAGGGGCGATTTTTTTTTTGCGTGGACTTTTTGTAGCAGGAAATTTCCTTGTAATGTTTTTAAGCAAATTTGAAAATTTATCAAAAAATAATTGGTGCTAAAATGAGCCAGTCGTGGGACGTTTCTATTTTGGCTGGTGCACCCTTCAATCGATATGGTAATCCATTTGACGATTATGACCGTTGATCCGAAATTGGCAGTTCGTTTCCCGGACGTTTCGGGTAACTTGCTCTACACGTTCATTCGAGGTTACTGAAATTTGGGTAAATTCCACATAGTTTTTTAAGAAGGAACGACAAATTTATCATGTTTTTAAGTTTAAAAAAAAAGTTCATGTTTAAAAAGTGAAATCACTTTTATTTTTCGGTTAAACATGAGCAAATTTGGGTTGATTCTAATAAAAGTGTACAAGAAGCGGCGGGACGAGGAAGAAGTGGAAGCATTTAGGGTACATCAAATTTGCATGAAATAAGCATAATCGATGTCGCAATGTTTCCCATCTCTAGGTAACTCCACGCCCTCGCGGATGAAGCTGTTCACCGGAATGGATCACCAGAGCGGACCAAAAAACGGACTAAACTTGGTGGCCGGGGTTAGGCCGATGGCAGTTTCCTTCGACCCAAAATTGTAACGAGCTCGCTTCGAGGGGGGGAAGTTGGCGACTTGATGGGATGCCATCATTATTGTGCGCCGAACGACAAATTCGAAACATTTAATGTTAAGCCTGAAGGAAGGGGGTTGAGGGAGGGGGGTTCACCCAAAAAAGGTCTTTGGTCTTATCTCTGAGAGTGTCTTGCTTTGTGTTATGGAGGTAAAGGATGACAGTCCTTTGTTGAATCCTAAAGTTATGGAAAAGTAGCTTTGATTCTGTTTGGAATTTAAAGTAGCTGCAGTATTCAGATTCTCACATCAACTAGTTCAATTCAGAAATTACTTCACTCAAAACTCGTTATTTCCAAGAACATTGTCAATAAGCCTACCCCGAAACCAGATAATTCAAACACAAATTAATTATATCGCTCAAACACGACCGAGAGCATCAAACCGCATCCCGAATCTGAGCCAATTGAGCACCTACATAAGCACATTGTTTATGCTCGATATCAAAACAAATTGAATTCGAGTGGTTCCGAGTACCAATTAAACAACAATGCAACCACACTGAATACCCCGCTAAAATTTGGGATTGAGTGCATATACACGCACGGCATTCCAAGTGCAAATCTCGGATAATTGTGTTAAACAGTTCAAATTTCATTTGCCGAACCTCACACCAACCAACCCACCCACACAACTTTATTCTCAATGATGATGGACGCAACTCAATGAAGAGCAGTGAGAATTAAGCCTTCTCACCATTCAAACCGGTGGAATGTCAATATCGGAAGCAATGTGAGAGTGACTAATCAAATCGAATTAACGTTTCCACAAATTAATCCAATCTGGCCACCGATTGAATTTGGAGGGTGTATGAGTGAAATAATGCGTCCGAGTAGAAGAAATAATAACTTAATTGAATTGATGGCTCTTTTGATGTGTTAGTCTTGATTTCAAAAAACTACACAAATAGTTCATATTATGATAATTGAAATATTAGTTGCTGAGATATTAGCATTGGAACGCGGCTGTTTGGGTGAGACTTTGAAAACTTCAATTCTGGACAACCGAAAAAAAAATCGCAAATTTTTAGGCTTCAGGTCAGACATGCATCGGAACTAAGAGCTTTTCTTAACGGCACTCAGATAGTTCTAGATGGCATTTCCGTTAAAAGTAATGTTATGTTCATAAAAGCTCTTTCGAGAGCACTTATAGGTTCTTAACGTATTTGCAATAAAGCCTTCAATAAGCCTCCAAAATTAGAGTAATTATAGTACACTAATCACTTGCGAAACATTCTGGGAATCATCTACGCGTGCCAAACAAGTGCTTCTAAAAGAGGAGTGAGAGCGAATGCATGTGAGCAACTCTCTGCGAAATCGGCCGATTTCGACCATTTTTATTTTTTGTATTTTTTATCTAGCTCAAGTTTTGTGGGGGCCTTCCCTATGACCAAAAAAGCTATTTTGTGTCATTGGTTCACCCATACAAGTCGCCATACAATTTTGGCAGCTGTCCATACAAAAATGGTAACTTTTGAGTGAATTTTCTGATCAACTTGGTGTCTTGGGCAAAGTTGGAGGTATTGTTGAGGGATATTGAGATTAAAATAGGTACACGGAAAAAATTGCAGATTTTTCGATCAACTTTTTTGAGCATGAGCATGAGCATGAGAGACCACCCATGGTTGTCCTTCTCCGTTGCTGAACAGGACCGTAATATCCTATCAGCACTAGCAATCATACGCTTCAACGATCTAGTGATGTTTCCCTTATCAACAGCATGCATGAATGCGCTGAAAAGATAAAACATCAAGATCATCAAAACTAGAGCTGCTGTAGATAAGAAACAGTCATTGGCCACCAACGGCGCCCGCCATGTCAGTTTGTAGATCTCGAGGGAATGGGACGGGAATGTTAGTTAGCACAGGCTGCTACCAAGGGTGGGTTCTATACGATATCCACACCCCCGCGTGTGCCGGAAAACTACTTCTACTTGGGATTTTGTTAGTAGGGAAGGGTAATGGTCAGGATTCATCATAGAAGATGATGATGTGACCCAAATAATCGATAAGTTTTGTTTAATGGGTTGATGTATTATTCCCAAGGCTAGCAATCGGATGCTGCTGTTGAGACTATTCCCGTTTATTTGTGATTTATTTACGTTTAGATGGATTATCTTAGACAGCCGGCTGTGGAAAGATAAAACCACAAAGAATGTATTTAACAGGTAAAATATTAAACCCTACGTAAAGTGTTTAATTCGCGTGGATCATAGACGATTTCAACTTTTGAATAACTATAAGATTAGCGACCGATAACTGATGAGTTACGAAGCTACAAGAAGGGCTTAACAACCGCGTAGGAGAAATACTCGTTATCGTGCTCTCCGAGCTATAATACTGGGAATTATTTTTTCATGCGTTTTACGGAAAACGTCTCTTCAAATTTTAAATTTATACCTCGCAAGCGCATAGCGAACCTACAAAACACATACTGTCAAATCGTAGAAATAATACACGGAAAAACGGCTATATCGTTTATCAAACACGGCGACGAACGCGCAACACAAAATTGACCCGACGCGGTGCTAATCGAACTAAATTTCATTAAAATAAAATCGATCTCACGACCATCGAGAAACGCTACCCGTTTGTTCTTATATCAGCAGTAAGCTTGCCCTGAAAACAAATATATCATTAGTAATTTACATACTCTTTCAATCATTCATTCACTCAGCCAATCACACAAAAAACTAATTAATTTAAATTACTGTTTTAGAGACTTGAAATGTTCAGTGGAAAGTTTTGCTTAAAGTTACGTTACAGCAAAGAAAAAAAATACACAAACACACATACATACACCCGCACACGCTCAACCTTCATTAATCCCTTCCTCATTACGTTATCTAATCAGATAGAAAAACACCAAAGTTGTATTGTTAATCCGATTCCGGCCAACCGTGGACCTTCCTGAAATAATTGGAACCGTCAAAAATCCACCAAAGCATCTACCACATTGATCACACAAAAAAAACTGTGGTAGAAAAATATCCACCGCGACCTACCGCGATCAATTTTTGACAACCAACGAATTACTTCAAGAAAACCCACCGCAGCCAACCAAAATCAAATCAACAATACAACTCAAATCAAAACGGGCTCACCAAAGTTGCTGCCAAACTGTAGACTCTCGCATCACTCTCAGCAACACTCTCTCCTGGCCATCATCAACGCCTCGCACAGATCACGATGATGACATCGAGCGTTCTCGCTCTCATCATCAGGAGCGTGACCGACAACACGGCACGCATACGAACAAAGCTCAATGCCAGCCGTCCGAATCACCGTGCTTCCCGTCTCGCTCCAACACACAACTCCGCGCTGCACAACCACGAAAGAGACGCAAAGCTGTCGCAAGGCCTATTTCTTTTCCGTTCTGTAACCTTATCCTACCAATACACTAACACATGGCATCCACGGCCCTGCTTATAAATGCTTCCATCTAGGAATCACTCGAAAATGTAAATTTATTTCCTCAAAAAACACACTAATTCCGCGGAAATTTTCCACAACTTCACCATTCCCGCACTACAATCATTCACACGCACTGAATGAGACATTTTTGACGGCGCCAATTAAAATATTGCACCGAAAAAATCTAATCTAAAACTCGCGAACAAAACTAACCGACCGAACTGGGCAAACAGTCGAGGCCCGATCAATATCAAAAATTAAAAAATTCAAAGATTCAAAAATTACAAAATTCAAAAATGCGTTTAAATAACTTAATTTTTTCTAAAAGTCAAAAATTCGAAAATTCAAAAATTTAAAAATACAAAAATTTAAAAATGCCTAATTGTTGTTTTTTTTAATCTGAATTGCATTTTTTTCAATTTCTTAAATTTTTTCAATCTGTTTTTTTTTATTTTTTCCAATTTTTTAAATATTTTTCATTTTTCTGATTTTTTTTTAAATTTTTTTAATTTTTTTTTGAAATTTCAAATTTTTTTAAATTTTTTTTGATTTTTTTAATTTTTATTTGTTTTGATTTTATTTTTTTTCTAATTTTGTATTTTTTTATTTTTTTAACCTTTTTAAATTAAAAAAAAATTTTTGTTTAATTTTTGTTTAATTTTTTTAAATGTATAAAACAGCAATTTAATTTTTTTTCGTACATGATTCAGTTTTCCGTGCATCATTCCATTTGCCGCAATTGCAAACCAGCAGAATAGCGGATAGCAAAATGAAATCCCGAAGAACTGAGACCAAATTCGCTACCGCGACAGGTACCGCGGTGGGGTTGACGTCGGGTGCAAATTTGATTTGCTTCGATGTTTGCTACCCGCGCTGGAGATGCACTAAGGGGAACACCATTGAACAGTATCGTGGCCGCCCCATAGAAATTTGAGCCGACGTTCTCAACGATTTAGTCGGTTTCAGTCTGTTGAATCTCCCGACTAAATCTACCGACTAATCGGTCGTTTGTTTCACCGACTCTTATGGGAGCTTAACACAGGAATCGACCGACTAATCGGTTGACTAAATCGGTGCAACCGACGAAATCGCTTGATTAATCGATGCATTTAAACGGCGTTGTGGATGAATCCGGCCAGCCGGATCAACTGGAATGAGCCTACTGCCAAGTTCACATGCGCAGGCTCTTCCAATACATATTTACACAATGTGTAGCCCCCCCCCCGGAAGTTTTTGCAATAAATCTAAAAAACTAACCTCAAATCTCTTCGCTCCCTCGAACAAAGATTGATGTTCCGGCAATCCGGAAAGCTGTAGCAGGAACCAGTGGTGTCATCATAAGCTATTTGGCCGCATGGGCCATCTTCCGGATCATGATGAAAACCTTTGTAACCTGGCTTTGTATTGAAACACCTACAAAATTATGAAAATTTCTAAAATAAACAGTAATCTTTCATGATTACTATAGCTCGTTGTGGTCGCTCCGGATTGGCTGGTCGTTTGGGGGATCGCAGGTCCTTCTGCGGTTCGGGTTCAAGGTTTGCCGTGGGTTTGGCACTAGTGATCGTCGGACCCGTTTGGTGTAGCACAAAAACTCGCGATGTTTAATTGAAACCACACAACTAGTAAAACTAGTACTTTATTTAAAGAGACGTATCACTAATTTAAGTTTTATTAATTCTAGTCAAATAATTTTCCTTGTTAGCACTGCTCGTAAGATGGGTCAATTTGGAATGGGGGAAATATAACATTCTTCGGCTTGAAGCCACTTCTTGCCGCGCTAGTCGCTTTTGTGTTAGAACTACAAGAACTTTTCGTTTAGATTTACAATTCGTACAACTCGTTGGTAGCCGTGCCCGTCAGCACAAGCTATATGGAAGATGTGATCGGATTGGTCTCCAACATCCTCCCCCCCTCTGGAACAGCCGGAGTTCCAGCATTCTCACCTGTCTCCGCCTCCGCCGGATTCTCCACCGGATCCGCGACCGTACTCTCCACCGGCAGGATACAAATCTTCGTTACCGGTCGCTTGATGACACCGTCCGCCGTCTTCAGCGAGACGACTCGAACCACGCCATCGTCCCCCGGAAACACCTCCAGGATGCGCGCCATCCGCCAGCGCGTCGTAGGTTGGTTGTCGTCCCGTATGATCACCAGACTCCCAGGCTTGATCTCCTTCGGCGGCTTCCACCACTTGGTTCTTCCCTGCAGCTGTGTGAGGTACTCCGACCTCCACCGTTTCCAGTAGAGCTGCACACACTGTTGGATCTGCTGCCGATGGTCCAATCGGCCCGTTGCAATGTTGGTCAGGTCCTCCTCGGGTAGTGCTTGCAACGATGTGGTGACCAAGAAGTGCCCTGGGGTCAGGGGCTCCAGGTCATTGGGGTCGTCCGAGAGTTGAGTCAGCGGCCTTGAATTCAGACAACACTCCACTTGGCAGAGAAGCGTTGCCATATCTTCGTACGACACGGCTGTGTCTCCTAGCACCTTCAGCAGATGAACTTTCGCCGCCCGTACCGCACTCTCCCAAAGCCCACCAAAATGGGGGGCCCCAGGGGGTATGAAACTCCACTGCATACCGTCGTCCGCACACCACCTCGACACCGCCTCACGATGTTCCTTGGATCGCAACAGCTTGAAAAGGTCCTCCAGTTGATTCCGCGCACCCACGAAATTTGTGCCGTTGTCCGAAAACAGCTTGGCACACTTTCCACGACGCGAAATAAACCGCCGCAACGCTTGGATGAAACACGCCGTCGATAGGTCGGTCACCAACTCCAGATGAACCGCCTTCGTGGAGAAACAGACGAATACTGCCACGTACGCCTTCACTGCTGCCCGTCGGTACCCTGGTCGTACGTAGATCGGTCCAAAATAGTCGACACCAGTTGTAGAAAAGGGTTTGGATGGTACGACTCTTGGTGTTGGTAGTTCAGCCATGAACTGGTGTATGTTTGCTGGCTTGGTCCTGTAGCAAACAATACATTGGTGGCAGACTTCTCTGGCTAGGTTGCGTCCACCAAGTGGCCAAAATCGAAGTCGGATTGTGCTCAGCATTAGTTGTGGTCCAGCGTGCAGAAGATTCAAGTGGTAGTGCCGCATCAACAGCTTGGTCAGCGTGTGACGTGCTGGCAATACGATCGGGTGCTTCACACTCTCACACTCTCCCGAATTCCCAAGTCTACCCCCTACCCTCAAGAGACCATCCCGCGACAGAAATGGATTGTACCACCGCAGGGGCGATGACCGCGAAACACACTCTCGCTTGCCGATTGCCATCAGCTCGCGAGCGAAACATTCCTCTTGCACCAGCTGTAGAATGTGGGTCTCTGCTTGTAGTAGTTCAGCTGAAGTTAACGGTCCAATGTAGCGATCATCCTTGGGGGTTCGTAGGTTGCGTGTACAGCGCTGCCACCAGGCCGTGTGGCGCACCATCTGTGTGTAGGTTGAGTAGTGTGCTATGTACTTGTCGATGAAGCTGGGCTCATCAGCTGTTGTCGCTGCTACCACCTTCCGCCTCTCCTCCTCCAGTCCATCAGCCGTGAAGACTGTCCGCCTCGGCCAGTGATCCATGCTCAGCAGTAACCATTCGCCTTCCCACCACAGCGGCTCGTCCAGTAGGTCCTCTGGTGCCACTCCGCGGGAGATGAGGTCTGCAGGGTTCTTCTTTCCAGAAATATGGTTCCAGTGGCAGTTCTCGGTCAAACGCTGGATCTTAGCGACTCGGTTGGCGACAAACGTTGTCCAGGTCGCCGGGACACCAGCCAGCCAGCGCAAAACGATTTCTGAATCCGTCCAAAAGAAGATTTCAGGAGAGAGATGGCAGAGTTCGAGGGATTCCATGACCTCGACGTACATTTCGGCCGCCAGGGTTGTACCACGGAGCTCAAGTTTTGGAATGCTTTGGGTTTTGAGGGGTGCCACCCTAGATTTGGACATCAGTGGGGCAACTAGGATGTGACCGATCGAGTCTTCTGACCTGACGTAGGCAACCGCTCCGAGGGCCTTTTCCGAAGCGTCAGAGAAGAAATGTAGTTGGATTACCACAGCCCCAGGGATTACTACCACACGCTTAATCCGCAATTCGTTCAGTCGGGGAATTTGTTCGTAGAACTTTCTGAACTCTGCTTCGATCCTTGGTGGTAGTGGTGACGTCCAAGTCAGTTTGTGACCATTCTCATCCAACAGCGACCAAGAAAGCTGCATCATTATTTTTGCTCGGGTTATCACGGGGCCAATAAAACCAAGGGGATCGAACAAACTAGCAACGATCGAGAAGAGTTTCTGCTTCGTCAGCGGAGTGTCAGGCAAGGGTGGGGCTTTGAACTGGAACCTGAAGACGTCGGTGTGGGGCATCCAAATCAGTCCCAGAGTTTTCACCATGGGGTCAGGGTCAAGGTAGATTCCGTCCGCTGATTGGATCGACAAGTCTTCGTTGGGTAGGCCTTCCAGCACCTCTGGGCAGTTCGACGCAAACTTCCTCAGCTTGAATCCTCCACTGTTCAGCATCTCTTGCAGCTCAACACGTAGTTGTTTGGCGGTAATTGGATCGTCCGCCCCCGTAATTGCATCGTCCATGTAGAAGTCTTCCTTCACAGCAGCTGACGCCAGTGGGTAGCGTTCGGCCTCGTCAGTAGCTAGTTGCACCAGGGTTCTCGTCGCGAGGAATGGGGCAGGTTTGGTTCCGTAGGTCACCGTTGACATTTCGTAGGTTGCCAAGGGTTGGTCTGGGGTTGGGCGCCACAGGATCGACTGGAACCTCCTGTCTTCCGGGCAGACATCCACCTGCCGAAACATTTTCTCAATGTCGGCTACCACCATAATTGGACGGAAACGACTGCGTAGGATGATGGACCGTAGGCTCCGCTGGATGATCGGTCCGGCCAGCAGGCGATCGTTGACGGACAGGTTGGTGGATGTTTTGGCTGAAGCGTCGAACACTACTCGGACCCGTGTGGTAGTGCTCGCTTCTCGCACGACTGGGTGGTGAGGGAGGTAGAATCGGTCCGCACCTTCCTCTTCCGGTGAGACACGCCGCATGTGTCCCAAGGCCTCGTATTCCTCCATAAAGGCCACGTACTGATCGCGCAACGACGAGTCCCGGTTCAGTCGCCGCTCGATCTGGGAAAACCTCCGTTCCGCAGTCACCTTGGAATCGCCTAGACTACGGATGAGTTCCTCATTCCTTGGCAGAGAAACTTGGTACCGTCCAGATGGTTGTCTTTGGGTGGTCTTGACAAAATGGTCCTCGCATCTGGCTTCATCGGGTGAGTAGTTGTTCTCCAAACCAACCTCTTCGTACTCCCAAAACTTCTCGATCAGCTCGTCTAGTCGACTCGAAACTACAGCATCGCACAGGACAGACGTAATAGGGCCATCCACCGGGTATCTGCCTGCGACTACCCATCCAAAAACAGAGTCGACCAAAAGGGGTAAATTGTCGCCCAACTGCATGCGACGTCCAGTAACGAAATAATCGAAAAAGTGTTCTGCGCCTAGTACGAGATCAATGGGGTGGGATTCCAGAAACCTTGGGTCTGCTAACTCTATTCCAGCTGGTAGGTTCCAACCAGAAGTGTTAACAGCAGCCGTAGTGGATTGGGACGAGAGTTTGGGCATAACGTAAACCTCCATGGGTTGGGAAAATTGGGAGTTACGTGACCGGACAGTCACGTTGACCTTGGCTTGGACCTTGGAAGCTATGCCTTGGATGCCTACCACCTGAATTGTGCTCCGAGCCTCCCGGAGCATCAGCTGTTTCCTCATGTGTCTGCTCATCAGATTGCATTCCGCTGCACTGTCTAGAAGAGCCCTTGCCTGCACTCGATGACCCTGGTCGTCCTCCAATACAACCATCGCTGTGAGCAATAAAACTCCCGCAGTCGATCCAGTTGCTGTGTTGCAGGTCACGGTGCTAGTGGTTGCCGAGTTAACCACCTTGGTGTTGGTGTCGTCAACAGCTGTTTCCATGGGTGTGTGGGTTGGTTCAGTGGTGTTGGTGTTGGTCATTGGTCTTGGGTCGCTTGACTTCCCCTTGAAGCAAACGAGTGTGTGGTGTTTCCCTCTACAGTTCCTACATGTAAACCTCGATCTGCAGTCCCGAGCTAGGTGATCGCTGCGAAAACAGTTTCGGCACAGTGAGTTAGTCCGCAGTAGGCCGTCTCGTTCCTGCACAGACATCTTGAGAAAGCGTGGGCATGTGTAGAGCAGATGGTTATCCGAACACGCAACACACTTAGGGCCTAATTGGGTAGTGGTGTTACAGCTTCTGATCGTGGAGACCTTCTTGACCGGTTTAGCTGCAACAGTCTCGTTTCTCTGCTCGGCCGGCCGGGTGGGAAGTGACTTTAAAACGCAAACGCGCCGGTGTAGGAAGTCGGTTAAGTCCTTCGCGCTGTCGGTGTCCTTTGGTGCAGAATGTTCCTCCCAACTCCTTCTGGTGGAACTATCCAAGCGCGAGCTGAGCAGGTGTACGAGCAGCAGATCCTTGTACTGCGAGGGTTGGGTTACCTGGTCCAGCGACTTCACGATCCTCTCGAAGGCATCCAACAAATCGGTCAACTCGGATGCGGACTCCTTCCGCAGGACAGGGAGATCAAAAAGAGCCTGAACCTGTTGTCTGTGGAGGGATTTGGTGTTGGAGTATTCTTTGCACAGGAGTTCCCATGCCAACGAGTAGTTGGCCTTCGTGAATCGGACGCTTTCAACAATGGTGAGCGGCCTGCCCAACAGCTGACTACGAAGGTAGTGGAATTTTTCGATGTCGGGTAAGTCAGGTTGAAAGTGGATGAGAGAAGTGTACAAGTCGCGAAATGTGTGCCATTCATCGATGTTACCCGTGAACTTGGGGAGTGCGATTTGGGGTAGCTTGACATGGGGGGTGGAACCGGGTAGAGTGTTTTGGTGTGAGAGTGAGGTGGTATTGAGCACAGAATCTTCAGTATTCTCCCGAATCGTGTCCATAAGAAACGACTTGAGTTCAAAGTATTTGTTCTCAAACGTTACCCGATCTTGGACACCAGCAAGTGCTTCAGGGGTGTACTCTTCGTGGGACTCCACTTCTTCTCGGCATTCGTTAATCCGGTCCCAGAGACGGTCGAGCCTCTCCAGTCGCACTTTTACCTCGGTTAGGTTTACTGCTTCGGTCCAATCCTTCATGAACTGGTAGATGTTGTCGAACGTCGTTTGGTGCCCTTTCATCCGCGTCTGCAGGACTTTCAGCGACGTTTTCGCTTTCGGCGGCATTGTTCCTCGAAAAATGAGACCAAAGTAGCACAACTTGGGGGAGTGAATTTATTGGAGCGCTAATTACCTGCTGGCTCTAGGATTTGAGCCTTGTAAAATCTTTAAAGATGATCCTCGTTCGCAGCAGAGCCAGCGGTCGCTTCGCAACGCATCAGCTGGACCACAGGTGATTCAGCACCGACCATGTGCTTCGGCCTGAGACAATAGGGCGTCTCGAGCACAATGGGATGGGCAATAGTGGATGTGGCACGGCGTTTCAGCAGTTCGGCTCGAACGAATGAACGATTTACGCTCCGTGCGCTCGCCACCGACGATGTGGGTGGGATGGTGATCGCGATCAATTAGCAGCCGTGCTAACCGATCCTCAGCCAGTGTGATGATGAATGGGTTGGGTGTGTCGAGGGTACCTGGGACACAGAGACCACGAGCAGTACTGGATTTTTGGGTGTAAGGTTTTGAAACCGCACTCACCTAGATTTCCATAGGAAATGTGCCTTGTAGGATGTCTACGCTGAATTTCCTCGGACAGGTGAGCCGTACCGACGCCGTCCAAAATGGCGTACTCCTTGCCGTTTCGTGAATGGGTTGGGATTTCACGATGGCGATTTTGGCTCCTACCGTCCTTCGACCAGACCAATCCGGTTCGAAGGACCAATGTTCGATAGCTCGTTGTGGTCGCTCCGGATTGGCTGGTCGTTTGGGGGATCGCAGGTCCTTCTGCGGTTCGGGTTCAAGGTTTGCCGTGGGTTTGGCACTAGTGATCGTCGGACCCGTTTGGTGTAGCACAAAAACTCGCGATGTTTAATTGAAACCACACAACTAGTAAAACTAGTACTTTATTTAAAGAGACGTATCACTAATTTAAGTTTTATTAATTCTAGTCAAATAATTTTCCTTGTTAGCACTGCTCGTAAGATGGGTCAATTTGGAATGGGGGAAATATAACATTCTTCGGCTTGAAGCCACTTCTTGCCGCGCTAGTCGCTTTTGTTTTAGGAACTACAAGAACTTTTCGTTTAGATTTACAATTCGTACAACTCGTTGGTAGCCGTGCCCGTCAGCACAAGCTATATGGAAGATGTGATCGGATTGGTCTCCAACACTCCACTTACTGCTTAAACTAGAGCAATAAATGTTCTACTTTATATAAAACATACCCAAAATAACTGCTCTCTTAATAAAATAATATAAAAAACAAGTTGCCACCAAAATTTTCTCTAAGTCCACTTTGTAAACAATACGAAACCCGATTTAATCAGTCTAGTTGTAGGCCGATTCTGTAGGGACCGATTTAGTCTATCAGATTTTTCGATCAACTTTTTTACACAAAAACTCAATTTCCCAACATATTTTTTTGATTTTCAAGATTTTTTATATGTTTTAGGGGACAAAAACCCGCAACTTTTGAGCCATAGAGAAACATGGTCATAAAATCTGCCGCCGAGTTATGATTTTTTGATAAAATTGTGATTTTTGGAAAAATTTAAATTTTCTTGCAAAAACAAGTTTGACGTAATTTTTTAATGTAAAATTGAATTTGCAATCGAAAAGTACTTAACAGATTTTTTGATAATGGGCTCCGTTTTCAAGATATAGCCACCGAAAGTTTGATTTTAGCGAAATATTTGCAGTTTTTCGATTTTTGAAAATAATGACCACGAGTGACCATTTCTAAAAAAAATTTTTTTTGAAAATTTCAGAAAATTTGCTATAAAATTGTCTAAGAGGCATTGCAGATTGGACCTGGTTGCTGAGATACAGCCGCTTTAAAAAAAAACTAAGTCTCATCCAAACACCCCACCGTTTTCTAATGTTGATATCTCAGCAACTAATGTTCCGTTTTACAATGTTAAAATATGAAACATTCGCGAAACCTTTCGAAAAAAAATGTCTCAAAATTTGTAATCCAAGACTTATGTTCTAAATGGGCATAATATTGAATATTTGGCCCTTTTGAAATGTTAGTCTTGATTTAAAATGTTTTGAAAATATTTTTTTCGAAAAGATCGGAAAATTTCAATTGGAAAAGATCATTTTTTATATTTTTAAACCTTTGCATGACAATGGGTCGTATCAACAAAAAGAATTTTCTCAGCTTGTCAAAAATATTTTTTTAAAGAGCGGGCAAACATGTGCACTAATTTTAAAAAATGAATAACTGAAACTATTTTAAACAAAGTAACCTCAAAATGGTCTTAACTTGAAAACGATGCACCTTACCAAATTTTAACCAAAGTACTTTTTAATTGAAAATTTTGATTTTACATCGAAAACTTAAGTTGAAAAATTATTGTGACAAATATTTCGATTTTTTTTTAAAATCAGTATTGATTCAAAAATTCATAACTCGCTCAAAGATTTTTTGCACAACCTGGAAATTTCTGAAAATTTGGCATTTGATGTCCTCTAAAACACATCAAAAAAAATTAAAAATAGTGTTTTTTTTTTCAAATCAAGTTTTAGTGACAAAAAGTTAAATAAAAAATCACCAAAATTTGTTTAACCGTGTATAATTTTTTTCCAGTGTAGTCCATATCCATACCTACAACTTTGCCGAAGACACCAAACCGATCAAAAAATTCCTTCAAAAGTTACAGATTTTTGAATTTTCATAAATCATTTTTGTACGGACAGCTGCCAAATTTTTATGGAAAATTAAATGGACATTGGACAAACTAATGATGCAAAATGGCTTCTTTGAGCATACCGAAGGCACCTAAAAAGTTTCAGCCGGATTTAAAAATAAAAAATTAAAATAAAATTAAAACACATATTTCAAAGAGAATTGCTCAGGTGTATTAAGCCATCAATTTCCAACTGACGATATTCCGATCAGATTTTTAACGTAAAAAAATTAAAATTTTGTAAGTTTTTTTTACAAAAAAAAAAAAAAACATTTGTCGCATGACAAACATTAATTTTTACGGAAATGTCGGTTCGAAGATGTTCTAAACTGAGATATAGCAAAATCGTGTAAATACTTTCAAAATATTTACAAAAAATGCTAATTTAAAATCGTTTCAATTCATCATAATCTTGTCATTTTGCATTATTTTGTGTTATGTTGTCAAAGTTCACGGTTTTAAATAATATAAAAAATAAAAAAAAAAACCGTTGATTGAAGCTTACATTTAGGCTTATTGATTTTTTCAAGCTAAATAATGCAATAAAAATGACAAAATATTTAACAACAGGAATGCTTTTGTACACTTAATTATACATGAAGCTTTTAAGCGATTTTCGATCTGAAAATTTTCAGTATTTACATCATTTTTTTAAGAGCCCGAGGATTATCATCATGAATAAACCTTGTTTGAATTGTCTTTTTCTCTTGCAATTTATATTCCAAAAAATTCTTCAAATTTCATCAAGGCCTACAAAACAAAATTCCAAAGTTGGAAAAATCTTAAAAGTGACAGATTTAATATAAATCGCTAAAATTAACAAAATATTGAGTAATTCTCTACCAACTCACACGAAATCGGGAAAAGTTGCCCCGACCCCTCTTCGATTTGCGTGAAACTTTGTCCTAAGGGGTAACTTTTGCCCTGATCACGAATCTGAGGTCCGTTTTTTGATATCTCGTGACGGAGGGGCGGTACGACCCCTTCCATTTTTGAACATGCGAAAAAAGAGGTGTTTTTCAATAATTTGCAGCCTGAAACGGAGATGAGATAGAAATTTGGTGTCAAAGGGACTTTTATGTAAAATTAGACGCCCGATTTGATGGCGTACTCAGAATTCCGAAAAAACATATTTTTCATTGAAAAAAACACTAAAAATGTTTTAAAAATTCTCCCATTTTCCGTTACCTGACTGTAAATTTTTTTGGAACGTGTCATTTTATGGGAAATTTAATGTACTTTTTGAATCTACATTGACCCAGAAGGGTAATTTTTTCATTTAGAACCAAATTTTTAATTTTAAAGTTTCGTGTTTTTTCTAACTTTGCAGGCTTATTTTTTAGAGTGTAACAATGTTCTACAAAGTTGTACAGCAGACAATTACAAAAAAATGATATATATACATAAGGGGGTTGCTTATGAACATCACGAGTTATCGCGATTTTACGAAAAAAAGTTTTGAAAAAGTTACTTTTTGCGTTTCTCTTTGTTTCGTCGTCCGTGTATGTCGCGGGTGACCATGAACGGCCATGATCGATGACGACCAACTTTTTCAAAACTTGACTCTCTGGCTGTCGATTTTCTCGATATCAATATTGCTCCATCCATCGATGAATTCTTCAGTCCCTTCAAACTGCATACTTCGATTGGCTTTATTCCTCGATATTTTCTCTTGCTTGAAGGATCTCTTCCTCGACGGTACCTTGGATTCTGTTTGCTTGAAAAATCTCTTCCGGTTGTCAATATTGTCACTATTTCATGGCTTGCATAGAAATTATTCTTTGCGAAACGAAGCTTTGAAGGGTGTTTGACATTAGTTTGTTTTGTTTGCTGGACGTTGCCATGATTCCCTCCCATAGCTGGGTACCAAGAAAACATATTTTCAATCGAGTCTTCATTTTGCATCGTTCTGTAAACTGATGATTCTCTTCCTCGACGGTCCCTTGGATATTGACAACCAGAGAGTCGACTGTATTGCATGAATTTATTTTAAAAACAAGCTTTAAATTTCTCTTGGTTTCAGGGAAATTGTGTAATATCTAGGATTTCGCGCTGTTCACGAAATCGTGAAATTTCACTAACCATACTTTCTAATCTTTGGATCACAAAATTAAGGGAAAACTGTTTTATTATATTTATGTGCATATTAGAGTGTTACAAAAATTAGTTACAAATTGACGAGCATTCAGGGCTTTGTTTCGTGTTCATACTGAGCCCAAATCCCAAATATGAGCTTGATAGGACGTAATAGGAGCTGGCGCTTTGCATTTGAATTTTAAATGGGATTCAACCTGGCATATAGGCCAGATCCTTGCGCATGTTTTGGTATACATAACTTTGAAGTTTTGAGCACTCTGGAGCTCGGTATAGGCCTTCAAAGATTGTCATTTTTTTTTTCGAAAAATGTGTCCCAGCATAAAATATATGCGTCGCACCTCTCCATTTGCTGGGGCCAACACAAAGCATTCCCAAACAAATCAAGAATAATGACTAGCAATGCTCTGCTAATCCAGTTGGTAACATCACTAATCCCACTCACCATTAGCCATCGGCAGTTCATTAGCCCAATTTCGCACCAGAAGAGCGGTTAATAACCTCCATCACAAGAGAGGGCTAGGAAAAGCAAGCAAAGAACAAGCCTTCAAACGGGTAAGGAACGAACCTGTCAACCTCGTCCACCCACTTGGAAAAGGGGCAAGGGGCAGGTGGTCCTTGGCTAAAACCCAAGCCAAGAAGCTCATTCATCATTTGCAGCAGCAACTTCAGCAGCATCCTTTCGACGAAGACGAAGACGAAGCTCTCTCCTTCGACGAGAGCCCCGCTGATGAAAATGTGGAAAACGTGCTTTTTCTAATGGTAATATATTTATTGTACACACACGCACGCCCAGTTTGCCCTCTCGAGTGGTGTGTGTGTGTGTGTTTGTTTTCTCTGTGTATTAATAAAAAAGGTGGTAAAGAAGCAACGTTAGCTTGGCTTATGAGATGTGTTCATAATCTATTTACTTTTTGAAAATTATATTCCAGAAATTATCTTCGAACATCTCTTCGTTAAACATATTCAAAATATTTAAAAACAACGCTTGCGTAATTCCAAGATGACCCTCAACTTAAGCCACACACACATACACAAAAACGCGGCCTGGTCCAAATGAGCCGAGAGTGTTGCGAAACGAAGCATAAACTTGGAGTGGCTCGACGGCATGTGTAAGGCCTTGAGGGCTCCAGCGGCGACGACTGGCAGAAGTGCCTCTAGGAAACGTCGTGAATGGTTGGCCACGTGATCATGGGGAGGACGCCGACGACGACGCCGATGGTGGCAATTTTTCTCTGTGCAAACAATCGCACCGTCGGCGGCGTCACCGTCGTCGTCGTTGGATATACTTTTGTTCTGCAACCAAGTGCGAGGCAGCGATATCTTAACCATGTGGGGGACATTGTTGAAGATCACGATTGGATCTAACTTAGTCATAATTGTGCAAGAAAATTGATTTTGTAGAAAGTTGTAAAATGATACTACTTTCTCTTTCTCTTTCTCTTTCTCTTTCTCTTTCTCTTTCTCTTTCTCTTTCTCTTTCTCTTTCTCTTTCTCTTTCTCTTTCTCTTTCTCTTTCTCTTTCTCTTTCTCTTTCTCTTTCTCTTTCTCTTTCTCTTTCTCTTTCTCTTTCTCTTTCTCTTTCTCTTTCTCTTTCTCTTTCTCTTTCTCTTTCTCTTTCTCTTTCTCTTTCTCTTTCTCTTTCTCTTTCTCTTTCTCTTTCTCTTTCTCTTTCTCTTTCTCTTTCGCTTCAATCTTTTCCATTTTGGGGCAAATCTCTGAGATTTCGACTATTCGTTTTTTGTATTTTCGGTATGCCCAAAGAAGCCATTTTGCATCATTAGTTTGTCCATAAAATTTTCCATAAAAATTTGGAAGGAAGATTTTGATCGATTTGGTGTCTTCGGCAATGTTGTAGGTATGGATAAGAAGTGCACTAAAAAATGATACACACTTTTTTTTATTTTATTTTTCTATAACATTTGGAGGACATCAAACGTCAACATTTCAGAAGATTTGAATCTACAGTGATTCTTTCAAAAAATCGAAAGATTGTACTTTTGGGAAGTATTGATAAAGTGCATTGTTTTCAAATTATAGCCGTAACTTTTTGGAAATAGGTCGGATTATTTAGTGCCCACTATAGGAATTTTTTTTTTTGAAAAACTGAGTAAATTCTCTATATTTTGTTTTTTTTTAACTTTTTGATACGACCCTTAGTTTCTGAGATTTTGCCATGCAAAGATTTTAAATCAGGAAAATTGATGTTTTCTAAGTCACTAATGGTCCGATTTTTTGTAATTTTCTGATCTTTTAAAAAACAATATTTTCATTGTTTAATCAAAAATAAAAATTTAAAAGGGTGTGATATAGGATGTTTGGCCCTTTTGAAATGTTAGTCTTGATTGAAAAAAAAAAATAAAATATTGTTTTCGAAAAGATCGAAAAATTCTCAATTTCCGGCAAACAAAATTTTTGTAAAAAACTTCAAAATGTCAATGAAAATTTACGTTTTTTCTTGCGTTTAGAATCATTTAAGCATATTTGGGTTTATTGAAAAATCTCTTGATTTTTTGTGTTCGTTTTTTATTGCTACTTATTTTGGTTTTCGTCAAATTTTACATTTTTTGAAAACTAATAAACATCTGAACTAGTGTAAAATGCACTTTTTTCATGAAAATTTTGAAACTATGGCTTGATATTTCAATTTCCATTTTTATTTTTTAAATATTTACATCGGTTAAAGTATTCTGAAAAATTGGTACACGAAAAAAACAGATTTTCTAATTACTTTTTTACAAACCAAACATTTTTTTCAAATTTATTATGCAAAAATATTTGATTTTTTTATATCTTTGAAGGACAAAAAAACCCCAACTTTGAAAAAAATATAATCAAGTTGTATTTTTAGAAAAATCGAAATTTTAAACAAAAAAAAAAATTGACTAAAGACTTTAATGTAAAATTTGATTCGCAAACGAAAACTACTTTAGAGTTTTTTTTGGGCACCATTTTCAAGATATGACCACTATATTTACAACTGAAAAATATCCGTTTTTCGATTTTTAAAGTAGTGTCCAAAATTTTCCACAACATTTGTTTTTTTTTTTCAAAAAACTTCAATATAATTTCTTAAGCGATATTGAAGATGGGACCACTGGTTGCTGAAATACAGCGAATAAAATAAAAAGAATCAAGAAAATAGAAGTTTTTTAAGTCTCATCCCAAATTTTATAATGCCAATAACTCTGCAACTAATGGTCCGATTTCCAATGATAAAAAAACAAAACATTTAATAAGGGTCAAACATTCAATATAACGTCCCCTAAAACATATTAAAAAATGTCAAAAAATATTATTTATTTTCGAATATTTAGGTACCATTTTTATATAAACAGCTTCCAAAATTGTATGGAGACTTGTATGGGTGATCCAACGATACAAAATGGCTTCTTTGGTCATAGAGAAGGCTCCCACAATGTTTGTGCTAAATGAAAAACACAAAAATTAAACATGGTCGAAATCGGGCGATTTCGTGATGAATTGCTCTATTTTTGTACTTTTTTGATAGAAAATACTTTTTTTTTCAAAATTTTGAATAGGGCATATCGATAAATGCCTAAGGCCATTGCAAATTTCGTTTACATGTTTTGTCCACCCTTCAGAAAACCATTGGACAAAATAATATTCCTAAAATTAAAGTTTTCATAAAACAAAAAAAAATTACAAGCGAGCGTAAACTCTTCAGACCACATTAATTGAAATATTTGAAATAGCTTTAAAGTATTTCTTAAAATATAAAACCCCATGGGATATGTGACAAAAGGTCGAAAGACATAAGGTTAAATGGTCAAAAGGTCGAATGCCAAAAGGTCGAATGCCAAAAAATCAAAAGACAGGTCGACAAAACGTCGAAAGGACAAAAAGTCTAATGTGAAAAAAATTAACAAATAATCATAATTATAAACTTCTAAAAAACTGTTAATTTTTTTCGAACAAATCTGATTTTTTTTTCTGTGAGTTTATCCTTGGTTTATCCATCCTATTAGCAATGATCTTTTTAAAAAATAAACAACATAAATTCCAAACCATTTTTTGAGAAGATTTCCATTCTTTCAAACATGAGCAGTTCTTCCAAAAAAAGGTTCGACTTCTAAAATATTTTTTAAAGTTTTAATTCAGTTTTGAAAACAACCTATTCTTGATTGTTGAAATATTTTTGTGAATTTTTCCATTCCTTCAGACATGAGCAGTTCTTTAAAAAAAGTTCGACTTCTAAAATATTTTAAATGTTTATTTATATTTTAAAAAACAGCCTTTTCTTGTTTGCGTACACCCAAAATTCAGAGTCGAGATAATCGTTCTCTCAAAATTTATTGAGGGCTCAGTGCCAAAATCGATAGAATAATGGTACCAACTCACACCATCATAACAAATGAGTTCATTCGTTAGTTGAATCAATAAGTCTCCAACAAGTGTCATACATCGACTTCTGACTTCTCCTTGGTCACCAAGCTGTGGTGGCCGAGGCAGCTAAGTCATTGGATTGGTTTGTCAAAGGTCTCTGGTTCGATTCCCGTTGTCGACACTTTTGGTTTTTTGTTTGACGGATGAACTTTTTTTGCAAATGAACCTCGAGAGAATAGTTCTATCGCCCATCTCGAGCTGTGTTCTCTGCGTCCGTGAATGGTACCACTATTCTCTCGACTCGAGACCATCATTCTCTCGGACTAGCGCTGCCAGTTTTGGGTGTAATATTTTTGTGAGTTTTTCCATTCTTTTAAACATGAACAGCGTTTTGAAAAAAAAGTTCGACTTCTAAAATATATTTTATGTTTATCCTATGAAAAATCTGTCTTCAAAAACATAGCTGTATTTGAAAAAAATAGGTCGTACACTTAAAATTCAGAATCGAGATAATCGTTCTCTCAAAATTTATTGAGGGCTCAGTGCCAAAATCGATAGAATAATGGTACCAACTCACACCATCATAACAAATGAGTTCATTCGTTAGTTGAATCAATAAGTCTCCAACAAGTGTCATACATCGACTTCTGACTTCTCCTTGGTCACCAAGCTGTGGTGGCCGAGGCAGCTAAGTCATTGGATTGGTTTGTCAATGGTCTCTGGTTCGATTCCCGTTGTCGACACTTTTGGTTTTTTGTTTGACGGATGAACTTTTTTTGCAAATGAACCTCGAGAGAATAGTTCTATCGCCCATCTCGAGCTGTGTTCTCTGCGTCCGTGAATGGTACCACTATTCTCTCGACTCGAGACCATCATTCTCTCGGACTAGCGCTGCCAGTTTCGGGTGTATTTATTTATATTTTTAAAGATAAACCCCCTCTTATTCCTTCCACCCTCCCTTTCAAAAAGTGTAAAAAATCCGGTGGTAAGTTTTTATTGAGAAGACCTCTATTTTTTTAAGAATATAGAAGTGAATTTTTTGTGAAACGTTCAAATCACCTCTCCATAACTGCTTTTCAATATTTGTGTATTTAGGCTGAGATCAAAAGTTTTGTTTTGTAATTTTTTTTTAGTTTTAATTCGACCTTATGTCTTTTAAACTTTTGTCATACATTTAACCCCATGAGACTTTGATCAAAATAATAATTTAAGTCTTAAAAATAGCATTTGAGACACCCTTAAAAGTGAATTTGGAAAAAAAACCTTTTTTAACAAAAATATTCCTGGAAAATAAGTTTGAAAAATAGTGAACACTTAAAAAAAGCAATCACTACACATTTAAAATGTGTTAATTTTTCAGTAATTGATATTTCAATGATTTTCGTAAATTTTGTTAATCAGTAAAAAATAATAAACACTAACAAAATCAACTTCCATCCCCCAAAGGGTGCCACACTTGCAGCAGCAGCAGCAGCCGTGCGATTATTTATGTTTGAATGAGTGATGATGATAGCTATGATGAAGAACTCCGAGCGGAGTTTGCAGAGCCAAAACGACGACGACGATGGCAGCAGCCAACACTTGAGTTGTTCGTTAGCTCAAGTGGGGGGGAAGGTTTTTTCCCGCGTCGAGTGCTTTTCCCCCTCCCACCCCTTTTTTTCGTCTCTCACGACAAACAAACACACACACACATCCACACTCACACAAGAAAGTCGTTTCTTGTTAAACTACATTAAGGACGCCGGGGGAAAACTTACGTGCGAAATTGTCGTCCATTGTGGGTGTGCCGTGCGGGGAGTTTTTTTTTTTTCGCTCGGGAAATCCAAGCCAGGAACGGCGAATTTAGAGCTAAAGTGGCGAAGAACTTGCCATTATTAAATTCAACCAGGGTGCCACTTTGAGATGCTTGGAAAAGGATTTTTTTCGTTTTTCCCAATCGACGTTGCTTTGTGTGGCGATTTCCAGGACTTGGAGTAGCTTAAAGGGGGTTAGTTGAGCGAAAGTATTCTTGAACATCTTAAAAAATGCCCAGAACGCTAAATAACCAAGAAACTTATAGTTAACACAAACTTCAAGCCATCGAAACTATTTCAACAGAAAGTTTTCCACCACATAGTTTACAAACATGCATTTTTCATCGAAACTAGCCCGAGAAAGTGGAGAAAAGTTTTCCCTCAGCATGGTTTCGCAACCCCTCCCTTCAATTAAGCTTGGCTGGTTAACGAAAAAGTTGCAGCGTCACAGTTGGACATCAATGATCAGAAGGCTAGCAGCAGAAAGAGCAGCCGCAGCAGCTGTCGTCATTTCTTCATTACTGGGCTGTGGTGAACCAAACTTGTCCGCATGACTAATTACGCCGGGTGACTTGGAAAGTGGGAATCTCTTGTAAGTGAAACTAAGTTTGATTTTTTTTTTGTGTAAAAGAATTCTGACTGAGAAAAGAATGGTCAAAAAGTAAAGTAAATCTTTCCCAGTTCCTGAGGGGAACATCCTTGAAGAGTATCGGGGCCGGCATTTACAAAGCGGATTCAGTGGCAGTTTCATTCTCAACTTAATGTTAACATGTTAAGGTTAATGTTAACATTCCATAGGTCGCCTCCCTAAGATGTCGTGATAAGGTCCAGTTTGTGACGATACACTACCTTCCCTTTACTAAGCAATCGATTCCAGAAGGGAAAAGATCACCAGTTGTGTTGGTCCGAGCCGGGATTTGAACCCCGATCTACCGCTTACGAGGCGGAAGCGTTACCACTGGGCTACGTGGCTCGGTCAAAGAATGGTCAAACTTGAGTTTATTTATGCAGAAAAAATGGTTCTTTTCAGTAGGATGTACAGTAGCAGTTATTATAAAATAAAATAAATCCTATTGTGAATTGAGTAATGCATTAAAAATCATTATCAATTTGTAATAAGTTGATAAGGATGAGTACTGTGGTCTGAGAAACATTTTTTGGGAAAAAAAAGTTTGACTCGTAAAAAAAATTTTGAGGATAACAAAAAAAATAAATAAAATTATTCGCTCTACAGCATTGCCTTGGCGTTCTCGATTGCGAGATTTCTACTCGAAACTAGGCTTGATTGTTGAGGCAATTGCAAACCTCTTTTTACACCTAAGCTTCCATCCACCCCGGGATTCGAACTTACGACCTTTGTATTGTGAGTCCAACTGCCTACCAGCGACCCCACCAAGACAGGACCCTGGGAGACGACTCCTACACCTGGATTGAGCAAACGACCTAACTCTCTAGGTTAGACCGGGGCCAACATTTACTTCTCCGTCCGACGGAAGGCGTGGTCAGACAAATCTCGTCTCGAAAAAACGCCACCGGGTCCGTCTGGGATTGAACCCAGGCCGACTGGGTGAGAGGCAACCACGCTTACCCCTAACCCGGTCAGACGGTAATAACAAAATTAATAATATTTCAATAACAAATCCTGTTAAAATAACAAAAAGTGTTATTATTTTCTCCTGAAGTTCAACTTCAAGAAGAAAAAATAATAACAGTTTCTGATAAAATAACAAAATTTGGTATTGAAGTGATATTATATTGAAAATGTTTAATAACCCGGGCAGACGGTAATAACAAAATTCATGCCATTTCAATAACAAATACTGTTAAAATAACAAAAAGTGTTATGGAATTTTCCTGCAAAATCTATTATTGCATAAGAGTTCAATAACAGTTTATATTATTAGAACAGAATTTGTTATTGATCTGATATTGGTTGAGAGCCAAAACAACTTTGGAATAACATTTTTTGTTATGGAAGAATAACTCCAAATGTTATTGGGATGATCGGATTAGTTGTTAAAATAACAAAAAATAATAACAAAGATTTGTTCGAAAAAAGACTAAAAGTGTTATCTGTCTGTTATTACAATAACGATCCAATAACAAAAAAATCATAACGACGAATAACAAATCTTGTTATAAATAACATAAAATGTTATTGGCATAGTATTTTCAAATATCAAAAAATGTTATTCCCAAGTTATTTCCGTCTGCTCCCCGGGCAGAAAGTCGCATCATGGGACGAACAAAAAAATAACTTGAGTTGTTTTTGATATCATGGCATGTTTGATATTTGTTCCAAAAACTCTTAAAATGCGCGCCGAAATCTATGTTCCTTTCTATGTTTGTAGACTTTTTATCATCAGTTGATAAATTTTCATTTTCTCATGATATTACCGGACTTAGAAAAAAATCGAAGGCCGAATTATTTTGGGACTTAGAAAAAAAAATTGACCTCTTTATCATGAGATGATATAATTTTGTTTTATCATGTTTTCACTGGACTTAGCAAAATTTCGAAAGCCAAATTATTTTGGGACTTAGAAAAAATTTCGAAATCTTTATCATGAGATGATATTATTTTGTTTTATCTTGTTTTTGCTGGACTTAGCAGAATTTCGAAAGCCAAATTATTTTGGGACTTAGAAAAAATTTCGACCTCTTTATCATGAGATGATATTTTCTAGTTTTATCTTGTTTTTGCTGGACTTAGCAAAATTTTCACTCCTCGACAAAATTTCACTTTTCCTACACTTAGAATATTTTTGAAAACCCGGGATTATGAGATGATTTACAAGGTTAAATTTTTTTCAAGCGGGACTTAGCTAAAATGGCAGTTTTGTTAATGGACATTTTTATTGACTTTTTTCCACTTTAATTTACTTTAAATACACTAGTTAAACTAATCACATTAAAAAGTATTTTACCGCATATAAAATTTCATCGCAAAACGCAAAAATGAGCCCACGCGCTCGCTCACTCTCTCTTTTCTCTCATCTTTCGTTCATGCTCGCACGCAACGCGCGCGGCATGTCGTGACAGGAATCGGCAATCGGCAGACAGACAGCTTTTGCGTTCGTGGCGGGCTGGTTTGTTTACGTTTTCGCGCAGTAGTTTTCCACGGATAAATTGTAGTCCGCGAATCGCCGCGGGTTGTGAGTACGTTCTGTGGCCGAGGGAGTGTGTGTTCGTCCGTTCCGTGGCGTTCGGGAGCCGTGATATGTTGTGTTTAAGTGATTGTTTGTGTTATTGTGGCTGGGGGGCGAAGAAAAAGTTTCGCTCCGTGTTGACGGGTGCAAGGAAAGTTTCCAAGCCTCTGCACCAGAAAAGTAATTCCCTTGCCCAAGATGCTGCTGTGGATTAACGTGGAAAGGATTTTGGCGGATTCGCCAGGACAAGGGACAAGGGTTTGTTTACGTTTTTGGTGCAGTAGTTTTCCACTGATTAACAACAGTCCACGAATCGCCGCGGGTTGTAAGTGCGTATTTTGGCCGTGGGAATGTGCGTTCGTTGGTGTCATTTTATGTGAGATTTGCGAAATGTTGTTATTTATGTGAAAGTTGATGTTTTGGTGGCTCGTTGGAGAAGAAAAAGTTACGTTAGCGCGTGCATGACAAAGCCGCAGTTCGCAGAATCGAAATCCTGCTGCCTGCATGTCGCTGGTCATCCTCCTCCTCCTCCAGCAGATGCTATCAAGACGCGGATCAACGTCGGAATGATTTTGGCGAATTTGACAGTTCTCGGTGGAGGAAAACAGCAGTTTCGATTTGTTTTGGTTTTTGTCGTCGTGTCATCAGAATCGCGATTTGTGGAGGAACCGTATTTGGTCCGTGTGTTTTCGCGAGTGTGCGTGTGATTGTTTACGTTTCTGAACCTTCCTCTTGTGATTCCGGAGGAGATGATTAAATTGTGTGGCTCGCAAGCAGTTTCACGGAGGAAGATGAGTCCACCTGAAGTGGCTACATATGTTGGTTCTACTAGTCAACCGACAAATATTTTTCGACGATTTTTAAAACTCAGATAAGTATTGCTTGTTTTCTTTTTCTTTGTTTACTATTCAATTTTTAATTATTCCATAAATTTTGTTTGAGAATTGATGCTTTGTGTTTTATTTTCTCTTACAGATCTACTAACGGGCATTTTCTGGACATTCGGCTTCTAGAATTTTGTTTACTTTGACCAATCAGCTGCAAAAATGGATTGTGCTGCAATCATATGCTCTCTGGATGCATTTGAAGAGGATTAACAAGGTATGTACGAGAATTATTATTTCAAAGTGAACCTATCACTTCAGTTTAGAAATTCTTTCAAACATTTCAATGTTTGTTTAGCAAAGTTCAGTTTTTCATTTTGTTATTTATGCTGATTTTGAATACACATTATTGACTTTTGACAGATTGATATAAAATTCTGAAAATAAATTATTTATTGATAAGGATTGCATATATTTTTTTGATTCTTTCCTTTAAAGACCATATTTTTGTTTATTTTTTTTTGTTTGGGAATTTTATAAATTTAAATGTTTGTATAAGACCGAGCCACGTTGCCCAGTTGTAACGCTTCCGCCTTGACAATATTTACAAATTTCTACACTTTCAAATAGGTTTGCTAGAATTTCAGGAAAATTTTCAGCGGCCAATGCAAATAAATTAGTGCATTATTGATTTGTTTAGTTCAATTGTACAGATTTTCGTAGCTTTTTCTTTGACTTGGCTTTACAAAAAGTTTGATTTGTTTTAATATTGTTAGTAGTATGCAATTTTGGATGTAATTTTTTGTTGCCCCCTGATTTTTCGGGCAAACTTCGAAGGGAGGAGTGACAAAAACTTTAAATAAAATTTTTACCAGCCTTACTTATTCACACTAAACTTTGAATTAATTCGAATTATACGGCAAATGATACAGTCATTCCACATATTCGGAACACTTTTGTGATAATTTGTCAAAAGCATGCCAAATGCATCTTTTCTGTATTTTTAGGACCTTTATTTGGACATTCTTTTGCTATTTCATTAATATAAGCAGTACTTTTAAAACAAAAAAAACTGCATTTCGAGACTATTTTATTCAGAGCAGCAAATCGCTGCTTCCAAATTGCCTGTTCCATAATTGTGGGATGTTATTGTGCCTCCCACAATTGTGGAACACCTGAATTTAACTGATATTTTCACAAAAAAAGTTAGCAGACCATTCATAAAACATTACTAAGCATGAGTTTTACTGGTTTCCGAATGTGAAGTCATTATTTTTATAAAAATATGTACCCCTGGAGCGATAAAAAAGATTGTTTACATCGTTAGAAAAAAGTGTTCCGAATTTGTAGATTTCAAGGGTCGAAGTTTTTCTTCAAAAACTTGATATAAAACGATAAAATTTGCAGTTGTTCGATACAGCATTCGAAAGATCGCAAAAACAGCTGTCAAATGAAGGTAAAAGCGAATCATTATGTTCAATTATCGATTTTCTATGATTTTTTGAATATTGGTCGATCTGTAAACTGTTCCTAATATGAGGGATGACTGTATACAAATATTTAAAAAAAAATTAAGATTGTCATTATGTTTAGTCTTGCAGCAGATTGTTTGCTATAGTTTTTTAATTTCAGGCTTAATTAATGAAAATAAATTTTACTAGAAAATCACATCACATTATATTGTTTTATTAAAATACAATTGAAAAACAGTCTATATGAAACTTATATCTTCTTACTGTGTATTACGCTTTCTAAAGCAACAAAATTATTACAGAAAAAAAATATCTGGAAACATCACAACTTGTTATGATACTTTTATGTTTTTGTATGATATTTTTCACCCCATATTTTTCCAGGAAAAAAATGAACTGGTCGGGATAATTTTATGTTTATGGATGATATTTTTCCGCACCATAGCATGATAATTTGAAGTTTCCAACACGAACTTAAGTTGATAATTTTTTGATATGCGTAGAGTAAATTATGTTCGCGTTTATGTTTGATTAACTCTTAACTGGAAGTTAACAGGTACTTGACATGTTTGTGTTTTTGCGAACATGACAAGTTTGCAGGAAGATGTAACTTTCTGCCCGGGTCGGGATACATTTCAAAAACTCTCCTAATAACAAAATTTGTTATTCTTGCGGTATACTGACATAGAAATAAAATTACCATAAATCGCACAAATGGAAAAGTTTCTAAGTGTCCATAACACAATCTGTTATTATTTTTTCTTTTGTTAAATATGTTTAGATCTTTGGGATAATTTTGTCTAATTTCGTCGGGGTCATTATTTTGGCCATGAAATGGGGTCCTTAAGCTAAAATTAATCTTAAAAGTTGAAATTTTGGAAGTTGATTTTCTTAATTATTTGATATACTCCCTAACGGACTTTGTTTAAAATGGTTAGAACTATGGGATAATTTTGACCAATTTCATCAGGCTCATTATTTTGGCCATGAAATGGGGTCCTTAAGCTAAAATTAATCTTAAAAGTTGAAAAAAATAAAATTGGCTAGTACTATGGGATGATTTTGACCAATTTCGTCGGGATCATTATTTTGGCCATGAAATGGGGTACTTAAGCTAAAATTATTCTGATAAGTTGAAATTTTGAAAGTTGATTTTTTTAATTATTTGATATACCCCCTAAAGGACTTTGGACCGGCCCGTGGCTTAATGGCTACGGCTCCCGCCTCATAAGCGGAAGGTTCCGGGTTCGATTCCCGACCGGTCTCCTTGAAATTATTTGACTATAATTGAACTTTGAATATGAACAAAAAACGCATGGAATCAGGTGGGATTCGAACTCACACCTTTGGATTGGTAATCAGATGCTCTAGCCACTCGTCCACCGAGGGGTTAACACCCCTTGAGTGAATAAATCCGTAGTGGTGAAATAATGTCACAAGGTCATTTACTAAATAATACAACAATCCCTCTCCCAACGATTCCCCTACACACACCACACACCATATTCTATAAATAACTCGAAGTGGTTGGTACGGTATGTCCCCACTTCTTCTTCTTCCCCTGATGATTCCATGAAATGTGGGTTCCGTTCATAGAATCTGTCTCTTGCGGTTAATGCAACGCAGTAGGCCGGGCCGCTTTAGTGAGTGTAATACATTTCGGGGGTTCTCGAAAGTACTGCAATCATTAATAATGACAAGAAAGAACTCAAGGCGTAATCTAACCATAAGTTCTTCCCGGATGCTTTCTTCGGACTGGCTGCGCTTGTGTTCGATTAGATTAGATTAGATTAGATTAGATATACCCCCTAAAGGACTTTGTTAAAAATGGTTAGAACTATGGTATAATTTTGACCAATTTCGTTAGGGTCATTATTTTGGCCATGAAATGGGGTCCTTAAGCTTAAATTAATCTTAAAAGTTGAAATTTTGGAAGTTGATTTTCTTAATTATTTGATATACTCCCTAAGGGACTTTACTAAAACAGGCTAGAACTATGGGATAATTTTGACCAATTTCGTCGGGATCATTATTTTGGCCATGAAATGGGGTCCTTAAGCTTAACCTTTCTAAAAAGTTGAAATTTTGCAAGTTGATTTTCTTAATTATTTGATATACCCCCTAAGGGACTTTGCTAAAATTGGCTAGAACTATGAAATTATTTTGACCAATTTCATCGGGGTCATTTATTTCACCATGAAATGGGGTTTCAAGCTAAAATTAATCCGATAAAACTAACTTTTGAGAATTCTTTTTTTTTTTCACAGAGCCACTATGGGCCATCTCCATACAAACAGGCGGCCAAATAATTTTTTTGCTTTTTAAATGTTTTTTCATGCAAATTTGGGTAATTGTATGGTATTGAAATGATATACGTCGATTTTTATGACTTTTCATGTTTTTCAATAGTTGATTGTTTATTATAAATAGTCTTTTCATACATTTGCAAGTGCAACAGAATTGCATATGTATTGTATTGCAAGTTTATATTATTAAATTATGGATAAGCTAATACATCCCCACTTTAAGGACACAACCCCTCCCTCCTCTTTCATTCACCCCCCCCCCCCCACCCCCTCTCCTCCTTCCCTCCAACAAAATTTTGTTAAGCGTAATAAATTCATTTTAAGTCAAATATTTATTATTTACTGCTGTGTGTTTCTTTTTGTGAGTCCATGCCATATAACTTTAGACCCCCCCCCCCACCCTTACAGGCATAAATTGCGAAAATTTTAATTGTTAAATCAAATAACAGAAAATATAATAGAGTTTGTGACAGCTTCAGGATATGTTAAAGGTACTTTTTATGATGTTTTGTACCAACCAACATAGAACTTAAATGTGGATCAGTTTCATGGATTGATCGCAGAAATTCATCATACTAAGTCAATATTTTGCTGAATACTTTTTTCGGTATCAAACTGAGATTCTCCAGTTTCGCTTGAGAAACTTCGGTACGAATACCTTATTTTGACTAAGGTACTCAATTTTAAATGTAGGCAACAGAAAATTCCAATAAAGTCATTTCGAACTTCTCGAAACCAGGTATTGATTTTTGAAGCGACGATGCCCACGAAGTAGGTAGCAAAGCAAGTGAAATAAACGGGCGCATATGTAGATTGCAGCAAATTTTGATAAAATGTAAATGTTCAATATGGCATATCTCCGAAAACGCAAAAAATCGCAGGCTGGAAATTTCAGCAATGTTAGATTATAATCCAATCTTTCAAGTGATCTTAGTTTCATGTTTAGCATCGGTTAGCAAAAAAAGTACTCGATTGACAAACACAAAAAAAAAATGATTTGTCAAAAAAATGCTCCAGTTATTCGATGAAAACTTCAGTTTTTGGTTTGGAAACAACATTTTGTCTATTAATAGTTTCAAAGCTCATCTCATTACCTTTCCAACGATGTATATTTGTCCTAATAAAACATTTAAAATGGCTGAGCTATGTTAAAATTAAACAATCAGCCTTTTTACGAAAAACGCTAGTTTTTTACTCCATTTTTTGACTTTCAGCTTGCGTATATCCGTAATGAACAAACTTAGAGCTTTGAAAATTTGGATTTTTCTTAGTTAGAATGTTTACTTTCGAGAAAAAAATACCAAAAAATATTTGGAGAAGGTCACTTTTTTGAAACTTGGCCACCCAATGTACCATAGTGAGAGCCAGGAAGTCGGAGCTGACGTTGAAGTTCGAGCTGGAGTGAGACCTCGGAGACTGCATCGGTTTCAGCAAATTTTCAGCAACTTTTACTTGGAATCGAAATCCGTGATGTCGGGTATTTTTAGAGAGCTGAAGTCGTCGTTGACGTCATATCCTGCATCCAGAGTCGGAGTTGTCTTCAAAGTATGGATTCAAAGTCGCTTGGAGGTACCCGACTCTGCAGCCCTGACTAGTACAGAGGAGTTATGGCAACTGCAAGTTTATTTGCAAATTGCAAATAAACCAAAACAATAACTTTTTTTGTTATGGAGACATACCAGTTCAATAACATTTTTTGTTATTATGCTGCTCCACCTCTCCGCACAAAATAACACATCTTGTTATTCCATCATGATTCCTTCTGTGTTATTGGTTTGTTATTGCAATAACAACATAATAACAGTTTAAGTTATTCTTCGAACAAATTTTTGTTATTGATTTTTGTTATTTTAACAACTAATCCGATCATCCCAATAATATATTTCGATCTTCTCACAATATCAAAAACTGACTTTCCCAAGTTATTTCCGTCTGCTCGGGAAACCACGGGTCCCGGCTATTATAAAACATTATAAAGTGTATTTTTTTTGTCATTTATCAATATTTGTATTAAAGTGATAACAAAAACATATTTATTCCTCAAAAACTCACCATTTTGAATAACTTTGCTGTATTTTTTTAACAAAACTTTGTCCATGCATTCCCTATGAAAAAAGAAGCCATTTTGCATAATTACATAGAAATTTTTGGACTGGACATACGAAACAGCTTGTGAATAATCTAAATTCTGTATCTTGAAAAAAGATTTTCTGATTGATTTGATGTCTTTGCCAAAGTTTTAGGGTATGATTAGGACTTTTGCGAAAAAATAGGTACACGGAACTTACATTTATTTTCAAATTTATAGACATTATCAGCACAAATTGTAAAAGGCCTGGGTGTGAAATAAATATTTCATTATTTTATGCAGTTTTATGCGACTTTACACCCTGAAACATGTAGCCCATCAGTATAGGAAACCTACTTGACCGAAATGTCGAGCTCATATATGCGTTTATCCTAACGGCGTTTATCGGTCTGATGGCCGAGTGGGCTAAGGCGCCAGACCTTCTTGTTGGTGCAGGGTATAAATCCAGTCGGTTGCATTTTTTTTGTGTTTGCAAAAATTTAAAAGTATTAAGTGTTTATTTTGACGAAGGTGATGTCCATGCTATTTTACCATCGGATTTTTTCTGTGTGCAGGATTGAACAATAATTTAAAAAAATGTCCTTGAAATGCATTTAACGCGGAAACGATCCAAAATATTGGTAACGGCATTAAGGTTTTGGGGGAGAGATTGAGTGAGAACTTCCAGTAAACAATTAATTTCCCTCAGAAAATGTTTTATTTTTGAGTTTGACATTGTTTTCGCTTTTTTCCATTTACAATGTATAATTCAAATAGAAATTAAAAGGAACAGTCGATGTGTGCAAACCCTTTTTGTTTAAATATGTATCTGAGAATACAAAATGAAGGCAAATTTAATGTCTGATTAAACTTTCAGTTATGCAAGCATTTTAAATAAAGTTTCATCTATAAATTGATGTATTACCGAATCCTAAGAGTACAAAATGTTGGCAAAGGTTGATTAAATATAATCATAATAAGGCCGTAATAAATATTTTTAATTTTTATCAAATTCCAATATTCCAAACAAAATTCCATGTTCTGTCATTCACTTAATTTTTAAGATTATGTTTTCAATCTGTTTCTGACGCTGAGCTCCGCCATCTGCTGATCATCAAAGTTTAAGGCATCTGCATAAATAATAAACCTCGAAATTCGGTTACATACGCTGCAAGCCAACTACAATATCAAAACGGGAGAGCAAAAACGCACAAAACAAAGTAATTCACTAAAGTAAGCATCCATAAACCGAGTTTACTAGGCACCATTTCTTTTATTTATAGTTCATCATTAACTTTCACAGCCCCTTTATTTGCTGAAATGGGTTTCGTTCGCAATCGAAGCATCGGTCATCGATTAGTTTGTTTCCCCCGAAAATCCCTTCCCCCTGGGACAATCGGTGACTTTTTTATCGCTCCCCCGGTGGAAAAAATGAAAATGTTAGAAAAAACTCCTTACAAAGAAACCTCCTTTCTTTCTTCGACATGACTCAAATGCTGACACCCAAAGTCGGCAAACATTCGAAAGGCGAGGTACAACACACATTTCTTGGGTTTGCCTTGAGGGGCGGCTCAGTCAAAGACACACACACACACATACAATGAAGAGGAAGAGACCGCCTTCAGCACACAGAGAGGAGAGAGACGGATTCGTTGTCGTTGTGCCTTGTTAGTGCGATCGACATGTTTATGGCGTGTTCGAAGATGTAGCTGAGGGGGATGGGGGAAGTACTACTTGAAGAAATAATAGGAATAAGGATAGAAAAATGCCATTCTTTGGGGATAGAACAAAAAAGTAAACTGGGTCGACAAACTATTTCCAAGATCGGTAAATCAAATTCCCAGCTAAGAATGGATATTTCCAAGGTGGATACATTGTTTGAAAATGTCATTTCTTTGGATTAAATGGGGGTGCACTTTGCATTGATGATTAAAACTAACAGCTTTATGGATTCATTGCAAGAATAACGCCATGATTCGAAATCCGGACACTTAGTAGCATATCATTTTCGTTATAGCTGACAAAAAATCATGTAATAAGTTGGAAATGAAGAAATATCATCAGGATGTAGTATAAACAGTCAGTTTAAAGAGAATGCATGCAAATTATGTCTTTTCTAACAATTTTTCATCAGAATTTGAAAATTAAAATTACTTGTTGTGCTTCGAATCCCGGACACTGATAAAAGCTGATTCGAAATCCGGACACTTTTGCTTCGAATTCCGGACACTCGTTTTTGCTAATGAATCGCACAAATTTGGACTGAAATGTTAGTGAATGGCATTCTTCAGGTCTCAAATAAGCTGCAAACATCAAAACAATCGATATTTTATATAAAAATTTGCTAGAATTAAGAAAATCAAAACCATAAATTTCTGTGTTGCCTTCCCGGTGCCGCGGACGCCTATGAAATATTTCACATTTTTGATAATCTTATAATTTTATTTTATTTAATTGTTTTGACATTAACTACAGCGTTCAAACAAACTTGAAATGAAAGTTGATATTAGAATTCATTAAATAACACAGTTTTGACATTCATAATGCGAACTTATATCCAAACCATTGATAAAACAAGATGAGGTGTCCGGGTTTCGAAGCGTCCGGGAATTCGAATCATGACGTTATTCGATTCAAACATTTTAGTAAATGTGGACTACATTTAAACAATTGATTAATTCAAAGTTGGAAACAGAGTTTGCAGGTGCTTTAGGTATCAACTAAATTTACTAAAGGAAAAAAGTTACAAAATAACCTTCGAAATAGCTTATAGATCCGGGATAGATAGAGGAAAGGAGAGTAAATGATATCCTGAACGATATTTTTAATGACAATTGAACAACAGTCATAGTTTGTCACCTAGCACATCTGATGAATTCTCGCAAGATTGTTTTTTAATTTAATTCTGTATTTTTTATATGATGTTGTGTGTGTGCTGTACAACAAAACAAAATAATTTTGCATTATAGAGCAATTCCAGCCCAAATCGGGATTGTTTCTTGGTATGATTGTACCTGACCCTCTCCGATTTCTATGAATTTTTGTAGACATGTTATCCTAGGCCTAAATAAGCCATTTTCGTGTATATGGAGCCAATTGTATTTGAAAATAACATTTGAGAAGGGTTTAAGTTATTTGAATATTTTTGTATTTTGTAATTAAAAAATTTCTGTTTCTCGAAGCAGATACGATGATGCATCGTACAAAAAAGTGGTTAAAGACAAACTTGTAGGAAATTACACGGGCTTTCTGAAAAAAAAACACTGAAATAAAAATACACGCCCCATCTATGAGATTTTTGAATTTTTAAATTTCAAGGTTATATTTTATGATGATGTCACGATTTTTTTTCGTTCAAAATTGTTGAGGAAATAGCCTAAGATGTTACAAAAAGACTCACGAAAAATGCAGCAAAATCATTTACTTAAACTGTTTTTATGAAAAGTGATAGCTATTTGGTGACATAGGCAAAGTTTTAGGTAAGAACTCCCAGAAAAACTACACTCCAAAATAAATACCCACTTTTTTAATTGATCTCTCCATGGAAAATTAAATTCGAAAAAAATACATTTTTGAAAAAATATTTTTCCAATATGTTTAAGTGGCATACAGTATGTAAACAATTTAAAGTTCGACAGAAACCTAATACTACGTTTTGTTCAAAAACTCATGCCGAACCCGGAATTACGTCATCGGAAAATCCGCCGGCATCCGAACCGGTCCACAATTCACAAGTCAACCTATGTGGCATCGGAAAGGGCATACAATTTCCGATCTATTAATACCCAAACATCTAGGTTTTCTATAAAACCCACGTTTTTAAATAACTAGGCAAAAACGTTGTTATGGTTTCGTTTGAGCAACCTGCCAAAAATGTATGGACTTTCGTACTTTTTGTTCTCGTGGATCAAACTTACTTTTTGCCCAGGTATTTAACAACGTGGGTATTTTAGAAAACCTGGATGTATGGGTATCAAAAGATCGGAAATCTTATGCCCTTTCCGATGCCACCTAGTTTGACTTGTGAATTGTGGACCGGTTCGGATGCCGGCGGATTTTTCGACGGCGTAATTCCGGGTTGGTTCGAAATTCCAACGAAAAATCTATTCTATCGATACAAAGACCCCCAAAACGGTGTTTTACGCACTACAGAATGTTTATTTAGCAATTCTATGGTAATATATTGACATTTAATTGAATCAAAAGTTTTCAAAATTAAGTTTAGATAAGTTTTATATGGAATTTCCAGAGTTATATAATCTTTTATACTAAGTATTTAGTAAGCTTTATATTCAATCCAAATTATTTTTTTAATCAGTCCAATATGCCTATTTGGTGTTACACGGATAGAAATCCTGTCCGGGAAATCGACAACATTGTTCTCGATTCGTTCTGAAATTCGTTTCAGAATGTTGTCGACCAGTCGTCCGGTAACATTTGCAACAAAATCGAGAACAATGTTGTTGATTTTGAGTCGTCACGGTTGGTGACGCCTGGCAAAACAAAAAGCACGCAGCCATCCCGAACGAAGGGTGGCGGTTTAATCGATTTTTGAATTGACCGTTGGTTTTGGTTTTTGAATTGACCGTTGGATATTTCTTTTGGTTCAGTAAAACAGTTGATTCGTTTTTTTTTATTTATTGAGGCAAAAAATACATCATTAATTATAAAACTAATATTTGTGTGTGTGTGTGTGTGTGTGTGTGTGTGTGTGTGTGTGTGTGTGTGTGTGTGTGTGTGTGTGTGTGTGTGTGTGTGTGTGTGTGTGTGTGTGTTTGGAATATGGGAATACAAGAAATTAGTGTTATGACAATCAAAAAATATGGGAATCTGGGGATTAAAGAATGTGGAGTTTTTGGGAATTTGGGATTTTCTGAATCTGGGAATTCCGAATCAAAATTAGGAATTTGGGAATTTGGGAATTTAAGAATTTGGGAATTTGGGAATTAAGGAATTTGGGAATTTGAGAATATAAGAATTTTGGAATTTGTGAATTTGGGATTTTGGGAATTTGAGAATTTTTGAATATTAGAATTTGGGAATTTAAGAATTTGGGAATTTTGGAATTTAGGAATTTTGGAATATAGGAATTTAGGAATTTAAGAATTTGAGAATTTGGGAATAAGGGAACTTGGAAATTTGGGAATTTCGGAATTTGGGAATTTGAGAAATTGGGAATTTTGGAATTTGGAAATTTAAGAATTTGGGAATTTGGGAATTTGTGAATTTGGGAATTTGGGAATTTAAGAATTTGGGAATTTGGGAATTTGGGAATTTGAGAATTTAGGAATTTGGGAATTTGGGAATTTGGGAATTTGGGAATTTGGGAATTTGGGAATTTAGGAATTTAGGAATTTAGGAATTTGGGAATTTAAGAATTTGGGAATTTAAGAATTTGGGAATTTAGGAATTTGAGAATTTAGGAATTAAGGAATTTGAGAATTTGCTAATTTGGGAATTCGGGAATTTTAGAATTTGGTTATTTGGGAATTTAAGAATTTGGGAATTTGGGAATTTAAGAATATGGGAATTTTAGAATTGGGGAATTTGTTAATTTGGGAATTTGGGAATTTAAGAAATAGGGAATTTGGGAATTTGGGAATTTAAGAATTTGGGAATTATTGGGAATTTAGGAATTAAGGAATATGGTAATTTGGGAATTTGGGAAACCGGCTCCGTGGCTTAATGGTTACGGTTTCTGTCTCCCAAGCAGAAGGTTCAGGGATCAAATCCCGGTCGGTACCTTTGAAATTTGGAATCAGGAATTTGAATATAATAATAATAAAAACTGAAATGAATCAGGTGGGATTCGAACTCACACCTTTGAATTGGTGGTGGTCTGGGACGCTAAGCAGTCGGCCATCAGAAGGTTTACACTCTAGCAGTGAATTGATCCGTAGTGTTGAAACATGTTATCTCTTCTTCTCATATTATTAAATACGCGCTGATCCCTGATTTGCCTGAGGGGATTGGAAGTCTAAATATAGATCGAGTTTCCTTCAGATGCTTGCTTCTATGTTTAGGCGGGGCCGAACAATGCCCAGCGACCTCGGAATTGGACCGCAAGGAGCTCTGTCATTCTGAAACGGGTCGTTGGAAGCAGCGCGAGGGCTATCACCACCTAATACCCGGGACTGAGATAAGTTGTATCAGCATTCAGCATATACAAAGTCTGATACAAACTATACTTTCCCATAATTTCGCTACCGGTTAGCGGGTATTGGATTGGACCACACACACACACACATGGTAATTTGGGAATTTGGGAATTTGGGATTTTGAGAATTTGGAAATTTGGGAATTAACGAATTGGTGAATTTAGGAATTTGGGAATTAAAGAATTTGGAAATTTGTGAATTTGGGAATTTGTGAATTTGGGAATTTAGGAATTTGAGAATTTAGGAATTTAGGAATTTGGATATTCGGGAATTTGGGAATTTAAGAATTTGGGATTTTGGGAATTTGAGAATTTGGGTATTTGAGAATTTAAGAATTTGGAAATTTGGGAATTTGGGAATTTAGGAATTTAGGAATTTGGGAATTAAAGAATATGGGAATTTAGGAATTTGGGAATTTAGGAATTTGGGAATTTGGGAATTCGGGAATTTGGGAATTTAGGAATTCGGGAATTTTAGAATTTGGTTATTTGGGAATTCAAGAATTTGGGAATTTGGGAATTAAAGAATTTGGAAAATTAGGAATTTAGGAATTTAGGAATTAAGGAATTTAGGAATATAGGAATTTAGGAATTGAGGAATTTAGGAATTAAGGAATTTAGGAAATTAGGAATTAAGGGATTAAGGAATTAAGGAATTAAGGAATTTAGAAATTAAGAAATTTAGGAATTTAGGAAATTAGGAATTTTTGGATTTTTGAATTTTTGAATTTCTGAATTTCTGAATTTTTAAATTTTTGAATTTTTGAATTTTTGAATTTTTGAATTTTTGAATTTTTGAATTTTTGAATTTTTGAATTTTTGAATTTTTGAATTTTTGAATTTTTGAATTTTAAAATTTTTGAATTTTCGAATTTTTGAATTTTTGAATTTTTGAATTTTTGAATTTTTGAATTTTTGAATTTTTGAATTTTTGAATTTTTGAATTTTTGAATTTTTGAATTTTTGAATTTTTGAATTTTTGAATTTTTGAATTTTTAAATTTTTAAATTTTTGAATTTTTGAATTTTTGAATTTTTGAATTTTTGAATTTTTGAATTTTTGAATTTTTGAATTTTTGAATTTTTGAATTTTTGAATTTTTGAATTTTTGAATTTTTGAATTTTTGAATTTTTGAATTTTTGAATGTTTGAATTTTAGAATTTTTGAATTTTTGAATTTTTGAATTTTTGAATTTTTGAATTTTTGAATTTTTGAATTTTTGAATTTTTGAATTTTTGAATTTTTGAATTTTTGAATTTTTGAATTTTTGAATTTTTGAATTTTTGAATTTTTGAATTTTTGAATTTTTGAATTTTTGAATTTTTGAATTTTTGAATTTTTGAATTTTTGAATTTTTGAATTTTTGAATTTTTGAATTTTTGAATTTTTGAATTTTTGAATTTTTGAATTTTTAAATTTTTGAATTTTTGAATTTTTAAATTTTTGAATTTTTGAATTTTTAAATTTTTGAATTTTTGAATTTTTGAATTTTTGAATTTTTGAATTTTTGAATTTTTGAATTTTTGAATTTTTGAATTTTTGAATTTTTGAATTTTTGAATTTTTGAATTTTTGAATTTTTGAATTTTAGAATTTTAGAATTTTAGAATTTTAGAATTTTAGAATTTTTGAATTTTAGAATTTTTGAATTTTTGAATTTTTGAATTTTAGAATTTTAGAATTTTTGAATTTTTGAATTTTTGAATTTTTGAATTTTTGAATTTTTGAATTTTTGAATTTTTGAATTTTTGAATTTTTGAATTTTTGAATTTTTGAATTTTTGAATTTTTGAATTTTTGAATTTTTGAATTTTTGAATTTTTGAATTTTTGAATTTTTGAATTTTTGAATTTTTGAATTTTAGAATTTTTGAATTTTTGAATTTTTGAATTTTTGAATTTTTGAATTTTTGAATTTTTGAATTTTTGAATTTTTGAATTTTTGAATTTTTGAATTTTTGAATTTTTGAATTTTTGAATTTTTGAATTTTTGAATTTTTGAATTTTTGAATTTTTGAATTTTTGAATTTTTGAATTTTTGAATTTTTGAATTTTTGAATTTTTGAATTTTTGAATTTTTGAATTTTTGAATTTTTGAAGTTTTGAATTTTTGAATTTTTGAATTTTTGAATTTTTGAATTTTTGATTTTTTGAATTTTTGAATTTTTGAATTTTTGAATTTTTGAATTTTTGAATTTTTGAATTTTTGAATTTTTGAATTTTTGAATTTTTGAATTTTTGAATTTTTGAATTTTTGAATTTTTGAATTTTTGAATTTTTGAATTTTTGAATTTTTGAATTTTTGAATTTTTGAATTTTTGAATTTTTGAATTTTTGAATTTTTGAATTTTTGAATTTTTGAATTTTTGAATTTTTGAATTTTTGAATTTTAGAATTTTAGAATTTTTGAATTTTAGAATTTTAGAATTTTAGAATTTTAGAATTTTTGAATTCTTAAATTTTTGAATTTTTGAATTTTTAAATTTTTGAATTTTTGAATTTTTGAATTTTTGAATTTTTGAATTTTAGAATTTTAGAATTTTAGAATTTTAGAATTTTAGAATTTTAGAATTTTAGAATTTTAGAATTTTAGAATTTTAGAATTTTAGAATTTTAGAATTTTAGAATTTTAGAATTTTAGAATTTTAGAATTTTAGAATTTTAGAATTTTAGAATTTTAGAATTTTAGAATTTTAGAATTTTAGAATTTTAGAATTTTAGAATTTTAGAATTTTAGAATTTTAGAATTTTAGAATTTTAGAATTTTAGAATTTTAGAATTTTAGAATTTTAGAATTTTAGAATTTTAGAATTTTAGAATTTTAGAATTTTAGAATTTTAGAATTTTAGAATTTTAGAATTTTAGAATTTTAGAATTTTAGAATTTTAGAATTTTAGAATTTTAGAATTTTAGAATTTTAGAATTTTAGAATTTTAGAATTTTAGAATTTTAGAATTTTAGAATTTTAGAATTTTAGAATTTTAGAATTTTAGAATTTTAGAATTTTAGAATTTTAGAATTTTAGAATTTTAGAATTTTAGAATTTTAGAATTTTAGAATTTTAGAATTTTAGAATTTTAGAATTTTAGAATTTTAGAATTTTAGAATTTTAGAATTTTAGAATTTTAGAATTTTAGAATTTTAGAATTTTAGAATTTTAGAATTTTAGAATTTTAGAATTTTAGAATTTTAGAATTTTAGAATTTTAGAATTTTAGAATTTTAGAATTTTAGAATTTTAGAATTTTAGAATTTTAGAATTTTAGAATTTTAGAATTTTAGAATTTTAGAATTTTAGAATTTTAGAATTTCAGAATTTTAGAATTTTAGAATTTTAGAATTTTAGAATTTTAGAGTTTTAGAATTTTAGAATTTTAGAATTTTAGAATTTTAGAATTTTAGAATTTTAGAATTTTAGAATTTTAGAATTTTAGAATTTTAGAATTTTAGAATTTTAGAATTTTAGAATTTTAGAATTTTAGAATTTTAGAATTTTCGAATTTTAGAATTTTAGAATTTTAGAATTTTAGAATTTTAGAATTTTAGAATTTTAGAATTTTAGAATTTTAGAATTTTAGAATTTTAGAATTTTAGAATTTTAGAATTTTAGAATTTTAGAATTTTAGAATTTTAGAATTTTAGAATTTTAGAATTTTAGAATTTTAGAATTTTAGAATTTTAGAATTTTAGAATTTTAGAATTTTAGAATTTTGGAATTTCAGAATTTTAGAATTTTAGAATTTTAGAATTTTAGAATTTTAGAATTTTAGAATTTTAGAATTTTAGAATTTTAGAATTTTAGAATTTTAGAATTTTAGAATTTTAGAATCTTAGAATTTTAGAATTTTAGAATTTTAGAATTTTAGAATTTCAGAATTTTAGAATTTTAGAATTTTAGAATTTTAGAATTTCAGAATTTTAGAATTTTAGAATTTTAGAATTTTAGAATTTTAGAATTTTAGAATTTTAGAATTTTAGAATTTTAGAATTTTAGAATTTTAGAATTTTAGAATTTTAGAATTTTAGAATTGTAGAATTTTAGAATTTTAGAATTTTAGAATTTTAGAATTTTAGAATTTTAGAATTTTAGAATTTTAGAATTTTAGAATTTTAGAATTTTAGAATTTTAGAATTTTAGAATTTTAGAATTTTAGAATTTTAGAATTTTAGAATTTTAGAATTTTAGAATTTTAGAATTTTAGAATTTTAGAATTTTAGAATTTTAGAATTTTAGAATTTTAGAATTTTAGAATTTTAGAATTTTAGAATTTTAGAATTTTAGAATTTTAGAATTTTAGAATTTTAGAATTTTAGAATTTTAGAATTTTAGAATTTTAGAATTTTAGAATTTTAGAATTTTAGAATTTTAGAATTTTAGAATTTTAGAATTTTAGAATTTTAGAATTTTAGAATTTTAGAATTTTAGAATTTTAGAATTTTAGAATTTTAGAATTTTAGAATTTTAGAATTTTAGAATTTCAGAATTTTAGAATTTTAGAATTTTAGAATTTTAGAATTTTAGAATTTTAGAATTTTAGAATTTTAGAATTTTAGAATTTTAGAATTTTAGAATTTTAGAATTTTAGAATTTTAGAATTTTAGAATTTTAGAATTTTAGAATTTCAGAATTTTAGAATTTTAGAATTTTAGAATTTTAGAATTTTAGAATTTTAGAATTTTAGAATTTTAGAATTTTAGAATTTTAGAATTTTAGAATTTTAGAATTTTGGAATTTCAGAATTTTAGAATTTTAGAATTTTAGAATTTTAGAATTTTAGAATTTTAGAATTTTAGAATTTTAGAATTTTAGAATTTTAGAATTTTAGAATTTTAGAATCTTAGAATTTTAGAATTTTAGAATTTTAGAATTTTAGAATTTCAGAATTTTAGAATTTTAGAATTTTAGAATTTTAGAATTTCAGAATTTTAGAATTTTAGAATTTTAGAATTTTAGAATTTTAGAATTTTAGAATTTTAGAATTTTAGAATTTTAGAATTTTAGAATTTTAGAATTTTAGAATTTTAGAATTGTAGAATTTTAGAATTTTAGAATTTTAGAATTTTAGAATTTTAGAATTTTAGAATTTTAGAATTTTAGAATTTTAGAATTTTAGAATTTTAGAATTTTAGAATTATAGAATTTTAGAATTTTAGAATTTTAGAATTTTAGAATTTTAGAATTTTAGAATTTTAGAATTTTAGAATTTTAGAATTTTAGAATTTTAGAATTTTAGAATTTTAGAATTTTAGAATTTTAGAATTTTAGAATTTTAGAATTTTAGAATTTTAGAATTTTAGAATTTTAGAATTTTAGAATTTTAGAATTTTAGAATTTTAGAATTTTAGAATTTTAGAATTTTAGAATTTTAGAATTTTAGAATTTTAGAATTTTAGAATTTTAGAATTTTAGAATTTTAGAATTTCAGAATTTTAGAATTTTAGAATTTTAGAATTTTAGAATTTTAGAATTTTAGAATTTTAGAATTTTAGAATTTTAGAATTTTAGAATTTTAGAATTTTAGAATTTTAGAATTTTAGAATTTTAGAATTTTAGAGTTTTAGAATTTTAGAATTTTAGAATTTTAGAATTTTAGAATTTTAGAATTTTAGAATTTTAGAATTTTAGAATCTTAGAATTTTAGAATTTTTGAATTTTACAACTCAAGAATTTTGAGTTTTTAGAATCTTTGAATAGTTGAATTTAGATGTTTTGAATCTCAGAATTTTGAATTTTAGAATTGTAGAATTTTTAAATTTAATAAATTTGAAATTTCAGAATTTTAGATTATAAAAATTTTGAATTGCAGAATTTGAAATTTTAGAAAGCAATAAATAAATTTGAAATTTTTAGATTTTTAGAGTTTTAGAACTTTAAAATTTCAAAATTTTTGAATCCAAGAATTTTGAATTAAATTTTAAATTTCAGAATTTTAGAATATAAGAATTTTAGAATATAACTATTTTAAAATTTTAAAATTTATTTAGAAATTTTAAATTTTTGAATTCATATTTAACTTAAGAATCCTAGAATTTTAGAATTAAAGGTATTCCCTAGTAACATTTTAGGTTTTAAGTAGGCCATAAAAGCTTATTTAGGCCGTATCAGGGTTTTCAGAACCCTGATAAAACCTGTAAGTTTAAAAATGTTACTAGGGTTGTGTGTTTTAAAAATGTAGAACTTTAGATTTTAAGATTTTTTTGAATTAGAATTGTAGGTGGTAGAGTGTAATGTAGTGTGTGATTGTGGGTATTCAGCGCCTTCTGCACGACCGAAGCTTGACCGCGATCGGCTCCAGAATGCCGACGGAACCCGAGTTCGGTTGATGCGCCTTGTCCCGGGTCGCTTTTGTTGGTTCAATTTGAGGTGGCTGCAGATCTGGAAGAGGACGGCGTCGCAGCCTGTGGAGGGAGGAAGGTCGATTAGATCGATCTATTACGAGTTTGGGGAAAATTATTCATTCAAATCTTACCAAGTTTCTGAGGGTATCAACGTTGATGATTTCCTCCCGCTGGACAACATTTTCGTCTCGGTGGTCCTGGAGGGGGAGGAGGAGGAGGAGGAGGAGGAGGAGGAGGAGGAGGAGGAGGAGGAGGAGGAGGAGGAGGAGGAGGAGGAGGAGGAGGAGGAGGAGGAGGAGGAGGAGGAGGAGGAGGAGGAGGAGCCTTTCCGGGAAAAAGCACCTATCCGGGAAAAGGCACCTATCCGGGAGAAAGCAAAGGTCAATCCGCCCTGCGATTCAGACAAGAGTGATCAAGGACCAGAACAGGTTCAGTTCTGGAATGAAAGACGGAACCATTGCCAACGGCCACCCTCGAGAAGGCATGGTGATTGCATCGCCGGAACCTCCTCCTCATCCTCCTGCTCCACGGCTACCGTGCTGCCGTTGATTGACGTTCCTTTGAAACTAGCCACCGCTGTCCGCCTTCTCGAGGGTGGCCGTTGGCAATGGTTCCGTCTTTCATTCCAGAACTGAACCTGTACTGGTCCTTGATCACTCTTGTCTGAATCGCAGGGCGGATCGACCTTTGGCTTTTCCCGGATAGGTGATTTCGCCACTTCCGAAAGCACTTTTAAAACCGGAACCGGAACGACTTCGTTGGCGGTGTTTGCAGCTGGACACTTGGGCAGCAATTGTTGGTGCACTCCACTTGGCCAAACGAAACGGAACCTGTTGCTGGGACACCAGCAACGATTTTCTTCTCCCGAAACCAAAAAAAAAACTTTGAACAAAATGTCACGACGTTTTCGTTGACGTTTAGATTTAGGCTGCGTTTTGACAGTTGTTACGCTTGAAAAAAGGGTGACGGAAAAAGTTGCGTGTTCGAAAACCAAAGTTGCACTTTCGAAAACAAAAGTTTTCGAAATCGAGGAGAATGTTTTCATTTTTGAGAACATTGTAAACGAAATTGAAAACAATCGATGTTATCGATTTTAAAACAATTTGTTTACGATTTTTCGGACAGGATTTCTATCCGTGTAGAAGACTGGATTTATGGTGATTTGTCAACAAATAACATTATTTATGTTAATTTTTCGAGAGGTGTACAAACTTTTTTTGCACCTTTTTTGATTTCTGTTATAGTATTTGTTATATCACTTTTTATAGAAATCATCTTTTCATGAGCTTTTTATAGCAAATGTTCGGCATGAGTCTTTAAACAAAAACGTAGTACTAGGTTTCTGTCAAACTTTAAATTGTTTACATGTTTCATCACAAAATGTGCATAGTGCTCAAGGGGTGTTAATACTTTTTTTACATACTGTAAATTGCCATTTTTTTTTTTGGCAAAATTCAGTTTGGCAGTGTTTCCAATTATTCAAATTTAAAACATATTTTTTGAAAACGGTGAAAAAATGTCATAGATTTTATACTTAAATGTAAAATTTTATTTTCAATCTATAAGTACTCTGCATAAATTTAGCCTTTTTCAAATTAAATGGGGAAATATACCCATTTGTATCAACATGTTTGTATCAATAATGAAAAGTTGCTTGCTCACTTTTATTTGAGCTTTTTATTACTTTGCAAAAGTCAAAAACACTTAATGAAAGCTGTAATTCATGATCAAAGTGCTGATAGGTCGATAATAGAAATAGGCTGAGAAAGGGTGTAGTTCCCCTAATCCCAAAATTAAGAGCGAGTTTTTCACCAATGTGTAACAGTTCGTATCGAGGCGCTCCGATGTGGATGAAACTTTCAGCGTTTGTTTGTCTATACTTGAGATGAACTCATGCCAAATATGAGCCCTCTACGACAAATGGAAGTGGGGTAAAACGGCCATTGAAGTTTGAGGTAAAAAAAACATGAGTCCATAAGTCTAAAGATAGGCAATTTCATGGACTACAAGCCTACGGAATTAACTTTAGGCCAATCGCCATTTTTTCGTAGATTTACTATTTTTCTATTACAAAATTTTTACAGCGTTAACTGTTGCCCTGTAGTCCATGAAGACGACACTTTTTGGGCTCAAGTTTTACATATTCGGAATCCTCGTGGCTTTTTTACCTGTAGAAGTCATGGCCAAGCTTTACCAATATTTTTTCAAAAAGATCAACAAATTTCCTAAAAATTTGCTTCAGAGCTATGGTTGCTATGGTTAAATTTGAATAGAAGATTACTCTGCAAACAAGCGTTCAATTTCCAATGCAAAAAAAAGAAAGTAACATGAAACATTCCTATCATCCAAACAAAAAAATCAGATCAGATGTGAACAGGCCCAAACACATTTATGTTCGACTAGATCAAATGGTAGGGCTGGTTTGAAAATAATGAAAATTTGGTGGTTCGAATGACCTGAAATTTCGGTCTTTTGAAAATTTGACTCTGTTTTGGTGATAAAAAGAATAACTCATTATTCCGTTAACTATTGGTCCGATTTTCAATGTTAAAAATTAAACATTTGCGGAAATTTCTGGTCGCCTGATCTGAAAATTTGTCAGACCAAAAATCATAATTTGGTCTCAAATATGAAATATGACAAAAATCTGTTTTTAGATTTTTTTTTTAATTTAAGCTTGATTTTTAAATTTGTATTGTATCGTAATCATTTTTATCGACTGAATTTTTTAAGAAAATGTATCCCAACTACTAATTTTCCGATTTTGAAAGTTTCAGAAAATACATTTTAGGATATTTACTCAGATTTTTAATATTTTTTTCAAGGGTTCTGATTTTCGGTTCAATGAACAGAAACCACTCACTCATCGCCTATCCATTCGTCGCCTATTCTAACCCGCTAGCATTCATGAGCGAATGATACTCGCAAGCAGTCAGCGAGTGGCCCGAACTGTTCACTCAGCGAACAAATAGGGGAAATATACCCTTTCTAATCAAACACCTATCTTCGTCATATGGAGAGTTTGATGCTCGATTAAACCTCCAAGAATACTATTTAGGCTGTAAACTTACCAGCAACAGCACCGCCTGGAGTAAGCACGCAAATGTATGCCACTTACTGGCCAAAAAGATCAAATTTAATGCACTTTTGATCATAATTTCTATTTTGCGAGACCATTTCTCATCATTTTGGTGGCACACACATCCACACGCAAGATGAGAGCTTAACTGCTTAACGAAAGTCGCCATCAATATCTTTTCACTTGCGCTAACGTTTTCAAAGCGCTTAAGATATGAAATTGCTTCCAACTACCGGCAACATGTTCTTTTGACCGTTACTTAGTCACTCACTTGAAAAATAATCCCGAAACATGTAAATAATTAGCAAGCGCCATCAAAAAAACAAACGCGCTAAGTCTTTTGACGTTTCAATTTTGACCATCCATTCTAATCGAAGGCTGAAGAAAACCGAACGAGAAGTGAAGGCAAATAAAGAACAAAGGGTGGCCACCAACACCACCAGCAGCGCTTGTGGTGTTGCCAGGAAACTTTCTCTATAAATGCTACTTTTCGTGAGTGTTCGCTCAAAATTTCATCAATTTTGGCAGCACGAAGCAGACCCAAACGAGCGTTGGAAGAAAAAAAGAACTAAGCTGAAAATACAAAAATGGGCGTGGCCCAATGCACACGACTGATTAGAATGCGTTTTTGAAATATTTTTTTAAAATGCTTGTAAAAGGAATAGCATAACTTTTAATAAAAGTGAAAATAAACAGAAATGTTCACAAAAAGTTGCTCTACTCGTTGGTGTATTTGGTTTTACTGAATTTCAAGGAACACTCCAGATTATCCAGCATCATTCAAACAAGACCGCTTATTAGGCTTAAAATGGGTTTATTTCCCCTACATCGTGAAATTTTTTGCCTACTCCGTCGCTCGACGACACTCACACACTACCATGCTCAGCAAAGAGCCATTCTCACAAAACGCCATCGCGGCAGTCTTTTTGTTTTCCAGCCCTCAGTTTGCCATCAATTTGATTTTTTCTTGGTGAAAGTTTCTTTGAATGGTGTCTATAATGTTATGAATTCAAAATAAATGCACAATTTAATTGATAACATTGATTTTAGGCAACCCAAATCAATGAGTATAACGCAGCGCATCAGAGAAAAAATGTTTTCAGTTCAGAGTGATCGGCGACGTTCGGCCTGCCTGAGCCGTTCGGAGACTGAGCCGATCAGAGAGAGAAGGAGAGTAGAAAAGAGAGTGTTCGGGAGCGAATGGTTTCAAAGTGACAAACAGTAGGAATTCATCAGGGCAGTATCGCGTCGCCTGCTATTTGTGCTCGCGAATGGAGTGGTTGATTTTGAGCAATCAGGACCCTTGAATTTTTTATAGGTGTTGTTTTTATTTCAAGAATTATAATTAAAAAGCATTAAGAAATTGAAAAGAAGAAAACAAAAAATCCAGTGAGTTGAACTTGACTTTCATTTTGCATTTTTAGTTATGCTTTAAAGAATTATATTTCGTGATTATTGTCCAGATTTATTCATAACCAGATTTTGCACCATCACGTCTTTTATAGTCTCTTAAAATAGATGAAAAATCAAAAAACAACGGGACGGTATCACAGGTTACTCTGTGACGGTATGACCCCTTTCATTTTTCTGGATTTTTACTAATACACTTTTTTCAGTGATTTGTAGCTCGAAGCCGTCAAGAGATAGAAATTTGGTGTCAAAGGGACTTTTGTGAAAAACTAGATTATCAATTTGATGGCGTAATCAAAATAAAAAAAGCAATTTCCGTTATTCAACTGTCAAAAATCGTGAGTCATGTCATTTTATAGGAAGTTTAAGATCATTTTGGAACCTTTACTCGGAAGGGTATTTTTTCCGTTTAAAACAACATTTTTCATTTTAAAATTGCGTATTTTTGTAACTTTGCAGGGCAATTTTCAGAGTAGTAATATTCTACAAAGTTGTAGAGCAGAAAATAACAAAAAAAAATGCTATAGAAACATATGAGGTTCGTATATATTCTGCGTGAGTTATCTAAATTTTTCAAAAATCTTTTTGAAAAAATGATGATTTTGATCAATTTGTACCCATTTATTAATAAATCTTGGGAAAATGTGTGTGAGATTCTAAAAAATTGCACAGTTGACATTAATATTTTTTTTAAATTATTTCAACATTAAGAGGATGTATCTAATCAACCAAAAGTCCAACCGGTAATGTTTGAACCTTGCAGAAGTAATTGCGTATGCCATTTCTATGCCAATTGTCATTATTGTTAGTGGACATAATTTTTCTGATTCAACATGATTTTTTGTTGCAAAATCAATCTTCTTTTCAATTATTTTTTTCAATATGGTGCCCAGAAAATGGGTTTTTTTCTAAACCTCGCTTATAATTTGAATTCTGTTGCTTGACAAACTCTAAGTTTCAGGGACAAATGCGAGCGAAATAAGTCAATATCAGTGATACTCAAAAATTAAGTTTTTACGGAAACATTTGAGAAAAATATATAGAGCAAAACAATTTTACTTATTTTTTTCAATAAAATTATGTTTCAAATCCAAATATTGCCAAAAGTGAGACACTTATAGGAAATTTAGTGTTCTGTCAAAGGGTCTACGATTTCTTTTTGGAAAGTTATTAGCGTTAAAAAATATTTTTTGTAAAATGAAAGATAATCTTTTTTTTTTTTGCTAGTAAGGAAAATCAGAACCGAAATTTATACAAAATATCAAAAGTATGTAAACCAAATTTTATAACAAGAATTCCTTCAACTTCAAATTTGATCGAACAAACCTGTTTTTATCAAATATTCCTTAAATGCATTTCCCCCGCTCAGCGACAATCTTATTTGCCACAACCGCACTTTCAAAATAGTTTCTGCTGCCAATTCCATGGCTTGCTTGCTACTTTGCGCTCAAACTTTCGCAATAACCGTGCAAAATCAAATAAAACTACAACGCAAACGCGCACCACAAACCAAAACCAAACGACCATTCCCACGCAGTTTTCCCGCCATCACTTTCATCCGGGACACTTTCTTGATTTTGTCGAGTTTTTCTTGCACGTGATCGCGCTGTGGAACCGGCATCAACGTCTGCCACTCGTTTCAATTTATCCAATCCAATTTGCCCTCCCTCTCTCTGTCTCTCGCTCTCGCAAATGATATATTGAAGTTTTCCGGGATTTTTCCACCTCCGCCACTTTCGGAAAAAGTTAGCTTTCCGATGCGCGCTGCTGCAATGAGCAAAGAAGATGATTCTCCACACTTCTGGGTCAAGTCGGAGGAAGGATATTTTTTAGCTATAAATCTTCATTGCATTGAACTGGCGTGCGGTTGGTGCTGCAGTTGAATGCAATCGGTGGCTTTTCTCCGCTTGTCTTTGGAATTATTTTCAAAAGTGAGAAATCACTTGCGGAGAAGAAATTTATCTTCAGACGATTGTGCGAGGAAAATCTTCAAACAATAGGAAATAATTCTTGAAATTTATAGCCCAATAAGGTATGATATGTGTTGGTTGTTTATTTTAGGTTGAACTTTGAGAAATTTTCAAAATGCTTTTATTTATTACAACTGACTTCTTTAAATTGAAATTCTTAACCAATAACTATCCTCTATTGTGGCTACTTAAGAAGCACACTATTTAACTCTTCACAAACAGAAAACAAAACCTTTCCCACCCTGCTTCGTGGTGGAAAACAACTTTGAAATTGAAATGGTGCTCAACCCGTTCGCATTATAATGGGGTAAAAATTTTAATTTAAAAAGTTTTGCCGCCACCCAAAAATGTTGGTCACGGCCACCGACCGTGTGTCGGGGAGGCGCGGCAAAACAAGCCTACCTTTTCTCTCATCTCCTAGCAGCTGTGTTTTGGGGGGGGCCCAAACTTTTGCTCGAAAGCCTTTGTCGTGGTTTTACCTTGTTTGTGGTTCCATGGGAGGGGGGGGGGGGGGGCATACGTGTAAGCTTGCGCGCGAGAGTGAGTTTTGCTGTAAGTAGTTTTGGCCACGGTGAAATTGTTTTAATTACGATTTTTTTTTTTGGTTTTTTTCAGTAATAAATTTATAAGCATGTTATATGAAGAATCTGATTTGATTTTTTTTTATTAATTAGAGGAATGCATGTGCATTGGAGTAGCTCGTTATGGACAACTTTTAATAACAGAGATTTTTCTGTTCCATTTGGGCCCCCAAACAATTTCCCAAATTTGGAGGTGCTCTGCATTGATCCGCACTTTGTTTATTTTAGGTTGAAGTTAGTTTTAAGCCTCTTTGCAAATGTAGATTTTTCTTCATTAGAAACCACTGAAAGGCGAAAGCTACATAACTTTATCAATAAAGTAAAATACTGGTATTCAAAATTTAGGTGAAAAGTCACCGATTGTGATTGGACCCAAGGGTGACAAGTAAAATTGATAATTGTGGAAAATCTTAAAAGATAATCCTTGGCTCGGTTCTTTAGGCAAGAGTGCAAGTAGATCCGAGTTGATTCTGATGAGTTATTAGTAATGCGATATAAAGAAATTGGCTTTTATACAGTCCAGACTCGATTATCCAAAGTTTTGATTATCCGAAGTTCGATTATCCGAAGGTTTGTATGGGACTTCGGATAATCGAATCACGAACACAATTTTTTCGATTTTTCTTTTTTTGTTTTAAACATCAAAATCGAGTTCTGCGACCCCATTTTAGTCAAATTTGATTAGTTGCCGGAGTCGGTGGAGTCGGGTCTTTTTGGGAAGCTTGGAGTCGGAGTCGGAGTCGGTCGTCAAAACTCGAACAGCTGAAGTCGGAGTCGGAGCCGGAGTCGGGTAAATTTTATGAGCTGGAGTCGGAGTCGGAGTCGGAGCCGATGATTTCTGATAACCTGGAGTCGGAGTCGGAGCCGGAGTTATCTTAAATTCAACAAAAAATATGTTTTTTTATTGTTCAGTATTTCCTATATAACAGCTTAATTTACAAATCAACTTATATTTTTAACTGACTTATCAGATGCCATTATGTTTTTGAAGCTATTTATTGTGATTGAAAAGCTCTAATTGTATTATTACACTATAATCACTTAATGATAACCTCTTACCCAAGTATGTAGTATCATAATTCAAAAAATAATAAATAAAAAATTGGTTATGTACTCAGACTATATTTATGTGCCCTTTTAATTCAAATATGACCAAATTTCATCCAGTTATTTCTGAAAAAAGTACACACAAAGTCATCTCTTACCCCAATTGCGAATGTCTTAGAGGTTTTCAGTTAAATCATTTTTTAGGAAAAATTTACGAGGTACATAAAAAGATTATAAATAGTAATCACTGTTTTTGCAGATCGAAAAAGAGTCACTGACAGTTTAACTTTTGTAAACAATAATCAACGATAATAACAATCTCTTACTTGGAACTCAACATGCGCATTTTGTTTATAACTGAGTACAAAAAAATCAAAGTGTTGCATTTAAAATAATTGAAACTAACAAAAAATGTCAAAAGAAGTTGCAACAAATTTGAAATAATCATTGATTGTCGATGTTGATGTTGATTTTAGGTAAACTATTTTGATATCGTTGCAAATTATCGTTGAACAATTCTCAAGAATTCAGTACAAAAATGAACTAATAAAAAATCTATAGAACAAAATATAGGATTTTAATTTATTTTATTATAGATAAAAAAACAGAATCAAAATATTATCAACTGGTACGAATTGATGTGAAATATTTGTGACCTAGAAATTATTTTACTTGTGATTATTAGTTTTTTATTAAATTTTATTTTTTTTTCATATATTTTGATGGAGGCGCAAGATCATCCATAAAGTTTCGTTTAAGGTGAAGATTCACGAAGTATCGTGCGCCTCCTTTTAAAAGTATATAAAATTTTAAAATTAAAATAAATTAAAAATTTCCAGGTTAAAATATTTTCCATTTCACAGATATTTGAAAAGGACATCTTAAGCGTCCACGAAGAAATTGTTTAGATACATTGATTTGAAATAATAATCTCCTTCAGCCATGGTGTGATGTCCATGTACGTCTTAAAAAAAACAAGAAAATGTTTCGTTTAAAATTGTCATTTAAAAAACAAGGTGCCTGGCACTGTGCTTCTTACAAATGTCAGCCTGAATGTGAGCAAATTGAATTATAATGATCAATAGATCATTAAGGCCAGGTTTCTTTTAGTTTTTCATTCAAAAATAACAGATTAATATTTAAATTTATTAGCTTTGAAAAACAAATTTTCAAATTTGAGGTTAAGCAAATAAATCCAAATTTACTTACAAAACTGTTCTTCTCAAAATGCCTCTAAAACTGAAGATTTTTTTTGATTTCTGTTTCCATAACGTATAAAATTTGTAACCTAGAAACTTTTTTTCCGTTTTTTTTTACTTTACTTTACTTTTACTTAACTTATTTTTCTTGAGAAAAACATGACGCTTAGAGAGTTTTTAAATAATCCTATTTATCAATGTTTAAAAAATAATTAACTTATAATAGTTATCTAACTTTCGAAACATTTAAAAATATGTGGAGTCGGAGTCGAAGCCGGAGCCAACCATTTGTTGAAAGCTGGAGTCGGAGTCGGAGTTGGAGTCGGCTAGAGTTGGAAGGCCGGAGTCGGAGTCGGAGCCAACCATTTGTTCAAAGCCGGAGCCGGAGTCGGAGTCGGAGTCAGCTAATCTGAGAAAGCCGGAGTTGGAGTCGGAGTCGTTTGAAATATGACCCGACTCCGCAGCCCTGGTTGATTGCTTATTAATTAATAAAATGCATTTTTTTCAATATTTCGTCCCCGCCATGTTTGTTTTTTTTTTTTTAAATTAGCGTAGTTTATAATTTTTTTCGTTATTCGATTTTCCGAAGTTTCGATTATCCGAAGTGAAATTTTTCCAAAGACTTCGGATAATCGAGTCTGGACTGTACTTGAAAGTATATAAGGGCTGTATAAGAAGTAAATACTTTTTTCAAAAAAAGAAAAATCACCAAAAAATCAGGATCAATTCGGATCGTTTTGCACCATTCGGCAAAGGTGTAGGGAATTAAATTACCACGCAAAAAGAATCCCAGAATTGGACAATTTTGGGTGAGACCCGCGCCAACTGGCAGAAAAATACTGAAACAATGTTATTCTGCATACATTTTTGCGATTTTCTCCATATAAACTTCAATGATTAAAAGTAACCCTTAAACCTTAATCGATTTGGCGCAAAATTGGCACAGATTCATATTTTTGCCTAAGAAATCGAGTCATAGGGTATCCCTGATGTCGATTAGGCTCAACGGAAAGGTCTTTTGAATACGCATCTTACGATATGTCGCTTGATGGATCCGCTTTTTATCAAAATATCTGAGATCTGGCCTCAAAAAAGTGTATGAATAACAATTAAGTGCTCATAACTTTTAACATGGTTATCGGATCTAGAGCGTCCAATTTCCCGGGGTTTCGAAATTCCCGAGAAACGGGAAATTTTCAAAAATTTCGAAAATTGTTTCAATCCTGGTTCTGATTGATATTTTGAAACAAAATTGTATAGAATAGCACCCTAAATGGTCAAAATAAGTGTGAGGATCAATTTATACCTTGACAACTTTTAGCATTAGCATTAGCAATAAAGGTCGCACAATTCCGGATGGTTGCACAACGCTTATCTTGTTGTTTAACTGTAATTAAACGTATAATAGCACTAGACTCTTATCCGGTTACAATATTCCAACACGGGAGATACCATGTTTTCATCTTTAGATGAGCGTGTAATACTATCCAGTAAGATAAGGGGCTCCTGGCCGGTACCTTGCTAACCTCGGGGCTTGGAAGGCATGTTAGTAAACATCTATCTAGAATGCGCAGAGATCTCTACGTCACCTAGTGGTATAGATGTTTGTAGGGAGGTTTAGGACTCAATGTTAGTAAATTGAATGTTCTTATTATTTAACACCATCACCACCACCACCAAAAACAATTCCATCACCACAAAGAACCAAGCTAGATTTTAACACAAATACATTACAAAACAAACACGACAATAAAACCATCATACGATACTGACGCGCAATAATATTCATTAGTACAATGATTCCCCACCGCATGCATGGCATGAACATGAACACGAACACAGCACAAAGAGAACACCACAAAAATCCATCTCCCCATCACTACTGCTTGCACGATACTCACGAACAGCGACACAAAAGCACACAAAAAATTTAACCTGAATAATCACGACTTCGCGTCCCCACTTCCAGCGCACCAATCTCAATTTATACCTTGACAACTTGTAAATAAAACACACAATTTCAAAAATTAAATAAATCAATTTTCTAAATTTATAGGCTGTTTATAAATTTGATTAAAATATCAAAAAATAATGATTAGTATATTTTTGTTAAGAACTATGTATTATTCTTTAACCACAGTTTTTGGACAATGAGTAAAATGAATCAATGCTGCAAACTCATAAAATTGCTTTTCAATTCGACTCTGTGACCAGTTTAAGAGAATAAGATAAACAAAAATATTGAATATTGAGTTGAAATGAAAAAAATAATGCAGCAAGCATGTTTTTTTATGTCAAAAAAAATAATTGAAATGAAAAAAAAAAACAAAACATATATTTTTCATGACAAATATTATTTTCAGAACAAATTTTACCTGCTTGAGCTCATGAATAAATAGATTAGCTTTGAATTTACCTTAAAAATCTCCTTTTCCACTTGAAGTACAATTTTTATGTAATAATAACTTAAGTTTATCAAATATTTGGAGCGAGTTTTTGAAATATGTTTGCAATTTTTGGGCACCTTTTATGTAATATGAAGTTGTTGATTCAGTCTAATAAATGACTTCGGTAAAATAAAATTCATAGCAAAAAAAGTATTTCAGTAGTTTCACATTTAAAACTCTTACGTCCTTGGTAGCTCTAGGGCTTTCTATATTTTCAACTTTAAACTGCAATTTCTTGTACAAATTAACGTAATTCTTCTTAGAGACATTTAATCATACCAATTCAATTTTCGTCAAATTTGGTCATAGTAAGCAAACACGATAATTAAAACTTAAATTTGATCTTGGTGGGAAAAGGTACCTTATTTCAAATTGTATAACAAAAAATTCGTTTAAAATACTTACCAAAATTATTATTGACTATTTTAATGAAATAATATCGTATTTTTTGTTGCCCAAAAAATAAACAATATCTATTCCCAGTTTTGAATGCTTCACAAATTAATATTATCAGAAATAACATGAATGAAATTTTCAGACAAAGTGATTAGTTCAAAATATCAGTTTTTTGGATGTAATAATATTAAATTGATTTATCTCATTATTGATTTTATATGATTTGATTTGATGTGATAACCCACAGGGCCACAAGTATCACCTATATAGCGGTTGCCTAGAATTGCAGTAACTCAGATTTAAAGGAAGTATCTTCAAATTACTGCCGTATGAAGGGCCAAAAGGGATTGAATTGATTTATCTCATTATTGTTATTTTTGGCAAATTAAAAAAAAATACCAAATGTTGAGAAAATGTATACTTTTGCTTGAATTTCGGAAATTCCTAGGAAATTTACAAATTTCCCAGGAAACAGGATATATACTTTTTTGGGAAATCCTGGGAATTCCTGGGACGGGAAATGCGACGCTCTAATCGGATCTTTTTATCGCTTGGACTCATTGGAAAGGTTTTTTGATTGGGCATGCAATCAGGACAGTGTTTTCACCTAAGTGATGAAATATAAGTGATGAAATATCCTACGTGAAAAGTAAAATTTTTACACATTAAATCCGATTTTGCCACGAAAAACTGTGAGTGCCACAGTCACCCGGAGTTAAAATATCGATTTGTTAAACTTTGTTAAACTCTGTTGAAAAACCTTTTTCCCAGAAAAAGTGCATGAACTTTGAGTGGATTGCCCCCCGTACATGTTTAGAAATAATAATCTCGAGCCAAACCTTGTCAGTTGCAAAATAAACCTAAAAATAATTAAATTCCTGTCAGTGTCACCCCGGTTTAAAGTATATTTAAAACTGAAGTCAAAAAAAACGGCAAAATTGTTCTTTTTCCTATTCTTTAATAAAACTAAATGAAAACTCGGCAATTTTTTCTCAGTGTGCATTTTTTTCCGGATAGTCCTCATCAACAAATTTGCCAAAGACACCAAACTAATCGGATTGTTTTTCAAAGGTTACAGATTTTCTAATATTCACGTACCTTTTTGTATGGACAGTAGGGTGGTCCAAATCCGGAAATCAAGGCAAAAAACGGACTCAATTGATGCCGGTCAATTAGAACTTTCAACCAAGACAATTCTTAAGTGAAAAATTCCGAGGAATCGATAGGTGGTGGTGAGAATCCGTGGAAATTTGCGCAAGGCTCGTTTGAGGTCGAATTACCCTATATGTTTACTTTTATTTTTTAGTTTCAAATGTGTTGCTGAAATGCTCGAGACGTTGACTCAACTTCTTTTCTCTACTCCATCGAAATTATATAATGGTACATTTTGCGAGTTCTCACTCACAAGATATGCAAAATTAATCTAAAAAAAAAAAACAAAATATAGGGTAAATCGGTCTTTTTGGTGGGATCTTATTGTCACTGTGGATTGGCCCATCCAAATTTGAGCTCATTTTGACCACGGAAACCCCTCCCTCTAATCGCTTGAAGTTTGTATGGGAAAAATCGTCAAAATGTATGGAGAAAAACAACTGTTTCAGTGTTTTACCTGTGGAGGGCGCCTACTGATAAATTTATTTTGAGTTGAAACTTGATCTAAGGGATTAATCCGCTGCACTGATTGTCAGCTCAGAACTGTAACTTATCCCCAGCTGATTCGTGAAACTTCCCGCCGTCGATTTCAAACCAAATTCGAGTCACAATCCAAAATGGGAGCCAGCCGCAAAATGACAGCGATTAATTTCCATCGAGGCAGGCTGGGACGGGGCCCCGATCCCAGCAAGAGAGCACGATGAAAATTTGCTGAAATCACGGATTTCCAAAATGGCGCCATCGCCACCCGTGACACTCGGGTTCCGCCGTGCTTCATAATATCGCGCGGGATTTGGCAGCCCAGCAAGTGTGGCAAAGTGTCTCAATTTGGTGCGGAGAAAACCCCGGGTGTGTGTCGATAAATTATAACTTCCGAGGCGTCTCGAGTGGCCGTAAATATCGGTATGAATTATTGGCATGTTTGGACTGGAGGGGGGGTGGGGGGGGGGGGACTGCTGTGCGAGGTTTCTGATTTTTGGTCTTGTGGGGATAAATTGAGATATAGAAATATAGGGTAGCTCAGTATTATGTTGGACAATTATTGAGAATTATAATATTCAATCAAAATTAACTTGGACTTCCTTTCGTCGAGCACGGTCGAAATGCTTCTTATGAAGTAAATTGCAGTGTGACAATTCTGAGCATTTTTTCGTTGATAAATCATACAAATCATCCCGGGCATATTTCATCGCAACGAAGAAGGGCTGCCTATTCCAAACTAGGGAACTGGAATTAATCAATACTGTATTGTGAATGGCAATTAAAGTGATATCCTGATACATATTTTAGAAAGTTTTTTTTATATCGATATTCCTTCAAGACTATCATCCAAATAAAGTTGAAATATTTCACAAAATTAAACATTTGACTATATGCATCAGTATGTGAAAATTTATGCTTTCCATCAAATTGAGGATGCACATCAAACTTACTTCTGCACATGCCAAAGATACGCGTTGTTCTCCTATACCTGATTACTTTTATTGGTTACATGAATATAATCTCACTTACTGAGTCAACTCAAGTGTGCGATAAACTTTAGATGCTATTTTAGATGAGAACAGCACAAGTATTTCCAACTTAAACAAACTCATATAAAACAAGGCCAATTTTAGAACAACAATTTTCCCTCAAGCCACTTCAAAATCCTCCAAATCCTTTGAGATTTCCAAGAAATTCGAACGAGCTGGCAAAACAGTCCGATGACGGTGCTCAAAACTTTGGCTTTTTGGAAGAAGGCACAGGCGACTCAGCCCCCGTTGCGGGTCATCAAAGTCAGGCAGGAGAAAACTTTTCTCCTCCCTCCAGACGGCGGTCACGTCGGTCACGGTATGACGAGTGTCACCCGGAATGTTTTTTGGGGTTTGACCTTTTCTGGTCCAGAGAGGGAGCCACCACCAGTTGAGAGCGCCAGCAGAACTAGACGCCATCAGCAATTTGGCTGGTTAGCTTTAATTACTTTTTTGGGGTCATCATGATGGTTTCATTTTTGCTTTTTTATTTTTGGATTTCCAAGCTAACGAAGGTTGATTACTGCTCAGAAATGAGAGAAATCTTGAGAATAAAACAGTCGCTGGATGTAATTTTTCCTTCCCCAAAACCCAATTAAGCTGTCATAAATCAGGCATCGCACGTCTTGCAAACGTGGAGTTTGTCACTTTACCAGCAAAGAGAGAGGAGGTCGTCTCCGTCGGGAGATTTTGCTGACACTCTGTCACGGAACGGAACTGACCGGAACCACCTCGGGAGCGCTGGAAGCTGGTCGTTTACCGGATTCGGATCACGTTCACGTTTTTACTGGCCAAATTATGAGCGTTTGTATGATTGTGAGAGCAAACAAACATGGATTTGCCACGCCGTAACATCATCGGAAACTGTATACGACTGGCACTCCATTATTGTTATGGGGATCATCATCATCAGCACCGTCGTCAACGTCTGGAGGGTTTTAGGGTGGACTCAGGGAGAAATCTAAAAAAATATTTAAACTACTTCTGTTACAAAGCAATTCTCTTAAATTTTAACATTTTTTTTTTGAATTGAGGCAAATTTTGTGGGGCCTTCCCAATTACCAAAGAGGCCATTTTGTGCCATTTATTCACGCATACAAGACTCCATTCCATTTTTGGCAGCTGTCAATACAAAAATTATTCAAAATATTCAAAAATCTGTATCTTTAGAATAAATTTTCTGATTGGTTAAATGTTTTGAGATTAACTTTTTTTTTAATCATTTTTTTCTCACAAAAATTCAATTTCCCAGAATCGATTTATATTTATTATTGACATTTCTTGACAAAAAAACGCATTTTTGTGTCATTGAAAAGCATAAATAATTTTTTTTTTCGATTTTGTTCAGAAAATGTGTCCATGAATGAAAATTTGAACAAAAAACAAAAAAAAAAGAAACAGTTAAATTGAATTTTTTTTGAAGCTTCAGTCAAAGAGCCTTTTTTTATTTCAACTCATGGTCCTATTAAAACTTTTTAAAAATTAAATATTTTCTGAATTTTTTTGTTTTTTTTTTCGAAGAAATTTTTTTTTTTTAATTTGATGTCAACTCTAAAAATTATTTTTTAGTGTTGTTCTCTGTTTTTTAAAGTAAATTATTTTTTTTCTGAAAATAAATAATGTTTCGGTGGCAAAATATTTGTCCAAACTTTTTAATGGCTCAAAACTTCCGGTTTTTTGTCTCCTTAATCAAAAGAACCATCATTCTAAATTTTAAGGTATGAATTTTGGAATTTGGAATTTGATTTTTTATGAAAATAGCATACTGAAAATATACCAATAAGTTTGAGCCAGATAAAAAAATCAATTTTGGGAGCTGTACTTAAAAAAAGGCTAATAAAACATTCTAAAATCTTTATTTAGATCAATTTGGTGTCTTCGGCAATATTAGAAATGACCAGTTCTCTGAGATTTCGGTCATTCGATTTTTTTTTGTATTTTTTAATCCAGCTGAAACTTTTTTGGTGCCTTCGGCATGCCCAAAGAAAATTATGTATGAAAAATTAAAAATCTGTATCTTTTTAAGGAATTTTTTGATCGATTTGGTGTCTTCGGCAAAGTTGTAGGTATGGATACGGACTACACTGAAAAAATGATACACGGTTAATTTTTTTTGGTGATTTTTAATTTCACTTTTTGTCACTACAACTTGATTAGCAAAAAACACTATTTTTATTTTTTCATTTTCTGATATGTTTTAGGGGACATAAAATGCCAACTTTTCAGAAGTTTCCAGAATGGGCAAATAGTAGTTTATGCACCAAGTTGCAAAAAGAGGATTTTTTTCAGCACGAGTCGTACATTTATCCAACGAGGTCCACCGAGTTGGATAAATACGAAGAGTGCTGAAAAAATCAAGTTTTGCAACGAGTTCCATACAACATTTTTTGCAATTCCAAAAAACACACACTGAGTGAAATTTTATGTCAAATTTTCATGTATTTTGTCAATAAATCGTTTAAATCAAAAAAATGTTGAAAAGTGTTACTTTTCGAAACAAGTGCTAAAAAGTTCAACTTTTCAGCACCCATTTGAATGCTGAAAAGTAGAACTTTTCAGCATTTATTTTGAAAAGTGTTGCTATTCGATTCTGTTATTTTTGGTACAGAAAAGAAGGCTATTTCGTCGTTCAAGAATGACAGGAAAAGAAAATAGTTTCACGACGGAATTGCAAAAAAATCTTTTTTGCAATTCCACTGTGAAACTGTCAACTTTTCTGGAGAAACGAAACGGCCTACTTTTCCCTACCAAAAATAACAGAATGGAAAATTAATACCTTTCAATAACAGTGCTGAAAAGTTCTACTTTTCAGCACTGAAATGGTATCGAAGTATCGAAAAGTAACATTCTTCAATATTGTTTTGTTTTGAACGATGAATTTACTAAACACATGAATGTTTGACATAATATTCCATTAAATAAGCGTTTTTAGGAATTGCAAAAAATGTTGTAAGCAACTCGTTGCAAAACTTGATTTTTTCAGCCCTCGTCGTATTTATCCAACTCGGTAAACCTCGTTGGATAAATGTACAACTCGTGCTGAAAAATTTTTCTTTTTGCAACTTGTTGCATAAACTACTATTACGGAGTTATAAATTTTTGAATCCATACTGTTTTTCAACTTCATTTTTCGATGTTAAATTGACGTTGCAATCAAAAAATACTTCAGTGAAATTTTGGGGTAACTTTTCAATAAATAGTCTCACTTATTCAATTTTTAAATAAGTGCCCATGTTTGCCCACTTTTGAAAAAATATTTTTCAATGGCTGAGAAAATTCTCTATATTTTGCTTTTTTGAATTTGGTTGGTTTTTTAACTTTCGTTGAAATGGATTTTTATAAATCAAAAAGCGGGACGCGCCAAATCTACCCAAAATATGGCAAAGCCTGCCAATTCGCCTTAAAAACATGAAAATTGATGTTTTTTTAAGTCTCACCCAAACAACACATCATTTTCTAATGTCGATAGCAACTAATGGTCCGATTTTCAATGTTTATATATGAAACATTTCCGATCTTTTAGAAAACAATATTTTCGAAATTTTCTAATCAAGACAAAAGGGAAAAGCATTCAACATTACGCCTTATTTAAATGTTAGTATTGATTTGAAAATTTTGAAAATATTGTTTTCGAAAAGACCCTTCAGATTCGGCCTAAAAAGCAAGGGAAAAAAAGTTTTTCAAAACTTCATTAGAAATTCAAGTGCAATCTGCTGAAATCAATTTAAAATGCATTCTCCTGCGTTTAGAATCATTTTAGCTCGTTTGGGTTTACTCAAAATACCGTCAAGTGTTTGTTTTTTTTTGGCCGAAATTTTTGTCTTCGTCAAATCTTACATTTTTGAAAACTAATGATTGCAAAACAACTGAACAAGCGTAAATTGCATTTTATAACACTTTTTCATTAAAATGTCGCGACTATCTGCTTGTAATTTCGAATTTTATATTTATTTTTGCAATTCCGGTGTGAAACAAGTTACCTTTCCTGTCATTATACACCTACTTTTCTGTACCAAAAATAACAGAATCGAATAGCAACACTTTTCAAAATAAATGCCGAAAAGTTTTGCATTTCAGCACTGAAATGGATGCTGAAAAGTTGAACTTTTCAGCACTTGTTTCGAAAAGTAATACTTTTCAACATTTTTTTATCTTTAAATGGGTAATTGACAAAATTCATGAACATTAGACTTATAATGTCACTAAAGGCGTATTTTTCGGAATTGAGAAATTGATTTTTTCAGCACTCGTCGAATTTATCAAACTCGGTTAACCTCGTTGGATATTTTTTTTTTCTTAACTTATTTTTAATAGGTCCTTTTAGGTGCTGTGACCAGGTTGGGACCGAGGATCAGTAAAACAATATATAATAACAAAAAAAAAACTCCTTAAATTCCATACTTGGAGATCATGTAACTGACGAGGGTTACTTGGTCCAAGCGGGTCTTGCAGGTCTTAAACCTGCCGATGTACTCGGAGAAAATTCCCCACAGCTCAGCCGAACTGTAGAGTACCTCCCCGGCTTCCTTCTCTGTGGCTCCACCGTCTCGGGGGCCACCTTGGCTGCTTCCTGCGGGACGAGGGCGATCCTTGGATTTTCCGTCCGGAACTGCGCCGGGCAGCGGAGGGAACTCCGCCGGAGTAAACGCCGGAACTGCTGGACTCTGCTTCTCCGCCTTCCTTGCCGGCGGTTTCGGTTTCGACGCCTGCTGGCGCCTCCGGATGAAGTCCGCACGCTTAGGGTAGCTGCGGTCCGTGGCTTCGTGGGCTCCAGAGCAGTTGGCACACCGCTCCGGCTCGGCTTCTTGGACTTTGTCCGTCTTGTGGGGACCCCCACAGTTGTTGCACCTGCCGTTCAGGTGACAGTTCCTGGTTCCATGACCCAGCTGCAAGCAGTTCCTGCACTGGGTCACGTTCGGCCGCTTGTTCCGGTAGGCCTCCCACCGGATGATAGTGCTTGCCACAACCTTCATTGCAGAGAGCTTCTTCAGATTGGTGTATCCCTTGGGGAAGACCACAATGTACGGAATTTCGTCCACGGTGGACTTTTCCTTCCGCTTGATGGCATGCACCTCCAGCGCGTCCAGCTTGAGATCCCTCTTCAGGAGATACTTGACCTCGTCCGGTTTCAGTTCATCAGGAAAACCACGAAGAACTACCCGATGATTTCGTTCGCTCCGCCGATCGTGGGTGTAGAATTCCACTTTCTTCTTCTTGAGTAGCTCTTGCAACTTGTCAAAATCTTTGACAGAGAAGCAGGTCACCTTGGTTCCAAATCGGGTTAGTTTGTAAACCGGTTTAAAACCTAATTTACAACTTTCCACTATCGCCACGAGCTTGTAAAAATCCGTGGTGTTCTTCACCACCAGGCAGGTTGCTTTTGTTTACCTGTCGACTTGCCGGGTGGTGGAACCGCCGGGGCGTCCCCTCCTCCTGCTGGGCTGGCATTGTTGTTGTTTTTGTTATCCGCTAGCGGGCTGAACTTGTTGTTGTTGAGCAGGGTCTTCTCAACTTTTTCTCCTTCGATGCCGATTCCAGTGACCTCGCTGGACTTCTTCCACTTCCGATTCCCGCGGACGAGACGAAAATCTTCCTCCTCGGAGGATTCTTCCACCTCCATCTGTCAAAAACTTTCAAGCACGCGAGATGACAACACGAGCAAAACACGTCTTAACTTGTCGCTGGCTGGCGACTGAGTGATTCGAACCTCGTTGGACACGGAAAGGAGTTCCATCTTAAATTTAACAATTCAAATTAGCTGGCTTCAAATTGGTGGAACAGTGATTTTTTTGGTTAAATTAGCTAAAATTATAGGTAAATTTACCAACTTGGGATTGGTGAAACAGCTAACCCTGATTGCTGATTTGCTATCCAAAACTGACAGCCCAAATCAAAATGACAGGAGAGATTTCACCAAAAATAATGGTGTTTCAGCACAATTTTGCCTACTTTTTACCGAAAAACTTGCTGGACTACCAAAAAACGTACCAAGAATAGCGGAAAATCATGCTACACCAGCAAAAAGTCTTTTTGAAAATAAAAAAACAACTTTACAGACAGCAAGGGATTTTTAAAATGATTTCGAAATTACCTGTTAAAACAGTCGAAAAATTAGCTGGACTTACCGAAAAACGAAGCAAGAACAAAAAAGAAACGAGCTAAATCAGCCAAAAGGCTGGGTGAATAATGCGTGCTTTGCAGGCAGCAACGGAGGCTTTTGAAAGAAAACTTGTAGAAATAGTGGAAAAATTAGCTATTCCAACCAAAAACCTACCAAGAATAGTGGCAAAGTTAGCTAAACTAGCTAAAAAGATGTGTGAAAATACCTGGCTTCGCAACCATCAATGGAAAATTTTGAGAATGATTCCAAAAAAACTAGTTGAAACAGCCTAAAAACTTGCTGGGCTAACTATAAAACTTCCTAGAATACCATAAAATCTAGCTAAAATAGCTAACAAACCTTCTCAAAACATACAGCTTTTGAGATTGACAGCATTTTTCCAGCTTGCAAATTAGTAAAATTTACTAAAAATTTAGCTGGATTTATCATTTTTAGGACCTGGATCCAGCTGTCAAATCCAGGATTTATTTTTAGGATTTCCAGCAAAAAAAATTGGTGGTTGAAAAAACAACCAATTTTTTTAGGATTTTTAACCGAAATTTAGTAAGATTCACGATAAACCTTCTTTCCATGGATAAATGTGCGAAAAGATTAGAAAATATCATATAAATTAGACTCAAAGATATTGAAAAATAAAACTTCCTGAGGCTGTTAAGGCTAAGAAAAAAAAAGTTCCGAAAATTGTGACTAAGCGTTAATAAAAATGGGAACTACGAACAGTTCTCCCACTCTCATGAACGCTCGCTCACAAATTTCCGAAACTCATTTTTTTCGAATGCAACAACAAAATAGCGTCCGATTTTAATTACAAAAAATCAAAGTATCGTGAAATTTTGCGATCTCTCGGATAAAATTATTTTCAAATTATTTCAATCAACCTTAATCTTTGAGAAGGCCCACAACCGTATCTGGAGTTTTTTTTTTGAAAAGGTCCAATAAACGAAATTTTTAGTTTTTGCTTTTTGGGTGTTTTTTAATACCCCTAACTCAAGGCGGTTTCAAAAACACCCAAAAATCAAAACTGGAAATTTGGTTAATTGGACCTTTAAAAAAAAGCTTCAGATATCGATAGGTTTACTCAAAATACCTTAAAATATGACATCATTTTTTTCCCTTACTTATTCCTTCTTGTTCCAATTCGAAACAAAATTCAAATTAAAGCTTTCAAATTGGTAAATAATCTATCCACAAGTGGCTCAATAAAACTGTGGTTTAAATTGTCCCAAAAACAATGCCAGACTCCGAAGGACAGAACCCTCGCCGGAATTTCCCCGCAATAAAATTTCTCCGAAAGCAATCGTGGTCCAGCACAAGAAAATAATCACGTACACCGGAAAGAGGGGGTGCACTGCACAGTTCCAGCGCAAGAAAGGGAAAGGAGACGATCGACCAGAGGAATTTTCTCTGCAGCGACCAGCAGCTCTCGCCCAGCTTTAATTCAAGTTCCAAATTTACATACAAATTGGTTCGGATCGTCGTCGCGACGCGCGCGGTTTCCCCGTGTTTGGGGGGGTGCAATTCCAGAAAAATATCTGAAAAAATGTTTTTTACGAATTTTAAGCAATTTTTTAAATTTATCCTTTCATTAAAATAGTAAAATTGTAAAATTGTAAAATTGTAAAATTGTAAAATTGTAAACTTGTAAAATTGTAAAATTGTAAAATTGTAAAATTGTAAAATTGTAAAATTGTAAAATTGTAAAATTGTAAAATTGTAAAATTGTAAAATTGTAAAATTGTAAAATTGTAAAATTGTAAAATTGTAAAATTGTAAAATTGTAAAATTGTAAAATTGTAAAATTGTAAAATTGTAAAATTGTAAAATTGTAAAATTGTAAAATTGTAAAATTGTAAAATTGTAAAATTGTAAAATTGTAAAATTGTAAAATTGTAAAATTGTAAAATTGTAAAATTGTTAAATTGTAAAATTGTAAAATTGTAAAATTGTAAAATTGTAAAATTGTAAAATTGTAAAATTGTAAAATTGTAAAATTGTAAAATTGTAAAATTGTAAAATTGTAAAATTGTAAAATTGTAAAATTGTAAAATTGTAAAATTGTAAAATTGTAAAATTGTAAAATTGTAAAATTGTAAAATTGTAAAATTGTAAAATTGTAAAATTGTAAAATTGTAAAATTGTAAAATTGTAAAATTGTAAAATTGTAAAATTGTAAAATTGTAAAATTGTAAAATTGTAAAATTGTAAATGTGTAAAATTGTAAAATTGTAAAATTGTAAAATTGTAAAATTGTAAAATTGTAAAATTGTAAAATTGTAAAATTGTAAAATTGTAAAATTGTAAAATTGTAAAATTGTAAAATTGTAAAATTGTAAAATTGTAAAATTGTAAAATTGTAAAATTGTAAAATTGTAAAATTGTAAAATTGTAAAATTGTAAAATTGTAAAATTGTAAAATTGTAAAATTGTAAAATTGTAAAATTGTAAAATTGTAAAATTGTAAAATTGTAAAATTGTAAAATTGTAAAATTGTAAAATTGTAAAATTGTAAAATTGTAAAATTGTAAAATTGTAAAATTGTAAAATTGTAAAATTGTAAAATTGTAAAATTGTAAAATTGTAAAATTGTAAAATTGTAAAATTGTAAAATTGTAAAATTGTAAAATTGTAAAATTGTAAAATTGTAAAATTGTAAAATTGTAAAATTGTAAAATTGTAAAATTGTAAAATTGTAAAATTGTAAAATTGTAAAATTGTAAAATTGTAAAATTGTAAAATTGTAAAATTGTAAAATTGTAAAATTGTAAAATTGTAAAATTGTAAAATTGTAAAATTGTAAAATTGTAAAATTGTAAAATTGTAAAATTGTAAAATTGTAAAATTGTAAAATTGTAAAATTGTAAAATTGTAAAATTGTAAAATTGTAAAATTGTAAAATTGTAAAATTGTAAAATTGTAAAATTGTAAAATTGTAAAATTGTAAATTGTAAAATTGTAAAATTGTAAAATTGTAAAATTGTAAAATTGTAAAATTGTAAAATTGTAAAATTGTAAAATTGTAAAATTGTAAAATTGTAAAATTGTAAAATTGTAAAATTGTAAAATTGTAATTGTAAAATTGTAAAATTGTAAAATTGTAAAATTGTAAAATTGTAAAATTGTAAAATTGTAAAATTGTAAAATTGTAAAATTGTAAAATTGTAAAATTGTAAAATTGTAAAATTGTAAAATTGTAAAATTGTAAAATTGTAAAATTGTAAAATTGTAAAATTGTAAAATTGTAAAATTGTAAAATTGTAAAATTGTAAAATTGTAAAATTGTAAAATTGTAAAATTGTAAAATTGTAAAATTGTAAAATTGTAAAATTGTAAAATTGTAAAATTGTAAAATTGTAAAATTGTAAAATTGTAAAATTGTAAAATTGTAAAATTGTAAAATTGTAAAATTGTAAAATTGTAAAATTGTAAAATTGTAAAATTGTAAAATTGTAAAATTGTAAAATTGTAAAATTGTAAAATTGTAAAATTGTAAAATTGTAAAATTGTAAAATTGTAAAATTGTAAAATTGTAAAATTGTAAAATTGTAAAATTGTAAAATTGTAAAATTGTAAAATTGTAAAATTGTAAAATTGTAAAATTGTAAAATTGTAAAATTGTAAAATTGTAAAATTGTAAAATTGTAAAATTGTAAAATTGTAAAATTGTAAAATTGTAAAATTGTAAAATTGTAAAATTGTAAAATTGTAAAATTGTAAAATTGTAAAATTGTAAAATTGTAAAATTGTAAAATTGTAAAATTGTAAAATTGTAAAATTGTAAAATTGTAAAATTGTAAAATTGTAAAATTGTAAAATTGTAAAATTGTAAAATTGTAAAATTGTAAAATTGTAAAATTGTAAAATTGTAAAATTGTAAAATTGTAAAATTGTAAAATTGTAAAATTGTAAAATTGTAAAATTGTAAAATTGTAAAATTGTAAAATTGTAAAATTGTAAAATTGTAAAATTGTAAAATTGTAAAATTGTAAAATTGTAAAATTGTAAAATTGTAAAATTGTAAAATTGTAAAATTGTAAAATTGTAAAATTGTAAAATTGTAAAATTGTAAAATTGTAAAATTGTAAAATTGTAAAATTGTAAAATTGTAAAATTGTAAAATTGTAAAATTGCAAAATTGTAAAATTGTAAAATTGTAAAATTGCAAAATTGTAAAATTGTAAAATTGTAAAATTGCAAAATTGTAAAATTTTAAAATTGTAAAATTGCAAAATTGAAAAAATGCAAAATTGTAAAATTGTAAAATTGCAAAAATTGTAAAATTGTAAACTGCAAAATTGTAAAATTGTAAAATTGTAAAATTGTAAAATTGTAAAAATTGTAAAATTGTAAAATTGCAAAATTGCTAAATTGTAAAACTGTAAAATTGCAAAATTGAAGAAATGCAAAATTGTAAAATTGCAAAATTGTAAAATAGTAAAATTGTAAAATTGTAAAATTGTAAAATTGTAAAATTGTGAAATTGTAAAATTGTAAAATTGTAAAATTGTAAAATTGTAAAATTGCAAAATTGCAAAATTTTAAGACTGTAAAATTGCAAAATTGAAGAATTGCAAAATTGCTAAATTGTAAAATTGTAAAATTGTAAAATTGTAAAATTGTAAATTGCTAAATTGTAAAATTGTAAAATTATAAAATTGTAAAATTGTAAAATTGTAAAATTGTAAAATTGTAAAATTGTAAAATTGTAAAATTGTAAAATTGTAAAATTGTAAAATTGTAAAATTGTAAAATTGTAAAATTGTAAAATTGTAAAATTGTAAAATTGTAAAATTGTAAAATTGTAAAATTGTAAAATTGTAAAATTGTAAAATTGTAAAATTGTAAAATTGTAAAATTGTAAAATTGTAAAATTGTAAAATTGTAAAATTGTAAAATTGTAAAATTGTAAAATTGTAAAATTGTAAAATTGTAAAATTGTAAAATTGTAAAATTGTAAAATTGTAAAATTGTAAAATTGTAAAATTGTAAAATTGTAAAATTGTAAAATTGTAAAATTGTAAAATTGTAAAATTGTAAAATTGTAAAATTGTAAAATTGTAAAATTGTAAAATTGTAAAATTGTAAAATTGTAAAATTGTAAAATTGTAAAATTGTAAAATTGTAAAATTGTAAAATTGTAAAATTGTAAAATTGTAAAATTGTAAAATTGTAAAATTGTAAAATTGTAAAATTGTAAAATTGTAAAATTGTAAAATTGTAAAATTGTAAAATTGTAAAATTGTAAAATTGTAAAATTGTAAAATTGTAAAATTGTAAAATTGTAAAATTGTAAAATTGTAAAATTGTAAAATTGTAAAATTGTAAAATTGTAAAATTGTAAAATTGTAAAATTGTAAAATTGTAAAATTGTAAAATTGTAAAATTGCAAAATTGTAAAATTGTAAAATTGTAAAATTGTAAAATTGTAAAATTGTAAAATTGTAAAATTGTAAAATTGTAAAATTGTAAAATTGTAAAATTGTAAAATTGCAAAATTGCAAAATTTTAAGACTGTAAAATTGCAAAATTGAAGAATTGCAAAATTGTAAAATTGTAAAATTGTAAAATTGTAAAATTGTAAAATTGTAAAAATTGTAAAATTGTAAAATTGTAAAATTGTAAAATTGTAAAATTGTAAAATTGTAAAATTGTAAAATTGTAAAATTGTAAAATTGTAAAATTGTAAAATTGTAAAATTGTAAAATTGTAAAATTGTAAAATTGTAAAATTGTAAAATTGTAAAATTGTAAAATTGTAAAATTGTAAAATTGTAAAATTGTAAAATTGTAAAATTGTAAAATTGTAAAATTGTAAAATTGTAAAATTGTAAAATTGTAAAATTGTAAAATTGTAAAATTGTAAAATTGTAAAATTGTAAAATTGTAAAATTGTAAAATTGTAAAATTGTAAAATTGTAAAATTGTAAAATTGTAAAATTGTAAAATTGTAAAATTGTAAAATTGTAAAATTGTAAAATTGTAAAATTGTAAAATTGTAAAATTGTAAAATTGTAAAATTGTAAAATTGTAAAATTGTAAAATTGTAAAATTGTAAAATTGTAAAATTGTAAAATTGTAAAATTGTAAAATTGTAAAATTGTAAAATTGTAAAATTGTAAAATTGTAAAATTGTAAAATTGTAAAATTGTAAAATTGTAAAATTGTAAAATTGTAAAATTGTAAAATTGTAAAATTGTAAAATTGTAAAATTGTAAAATTGTAAAATTGTAAAATTGTAAAATTGTAAAATTGTAAATTGTAAAATTGTAAAATTGTAAAATTGTAAAATTGTAAAATTGTAAAATTGTAAAATTGTAAAATTGTAAAATTGTAAAATTGTAAAATTGTAAATTGTAAAATTGAAAAATTGTAAAATTGTAAAATTGTAAAATTGTAAAATTGTAAAATTGTAAAATTGTAAAATTGTAGAATTGTAAAATTGTAAAATTGTAAAATTGTAAAATTGTAAAATTGTAAAATTGTAAAATTGTAAAATTGTAAAATTGTAAATTGTAAAATTGTAAAATTGTAAAATTGTAAAATTGTAAAATTGTAAAATTGTAAAATTGTAAAATTGTAAAATTGTAAAATTGTAAAATTGTAAAATTGTAAAATTGTAAAATTGTAAAATTGTAAAATTGTAAAATTGTAAAATTGTAAAATTGTAAATTGTAAAATTGTAAAATTGTAAAATTGTAAAATTGTAAAATTGTAAAATTGTAAATTGTAAAATTGTAAAATTGTAAAATTGTAAAATTGTAAATTGTAAAATTGTAAAATTGTAAAATTGTAAAATTGTAAAATTGTAAAATTGTAAAATTGTAAAATTGTAAAATTGTAAAATTGTAAAATTGTAAAATTGTAAAATTGTAAAATTGTAAATTGTAAAATTGTAAAATTGCAAAATTGTAAAATTGTAAAATTGTAAAATTGTAAAATTGTAAAATTGTAAAATTGTAAAATTGTAAAATTGTAAAATTGTAAAATTGTAAAATTGTAAATTGTAAAATTGTAAAATTGTAAAATTGTAAAATTGTAAAATTGTAAAATTGTAAAATTGTAAAATTGTAAAATTGTAAAATTGTAAAATTGTAAAATTGTAAAATTGTAAAATTGTAAAATTGTAAAATTGTAAATTGTAAAATTGTAAAATTGTAAAATTGTAAAATTGTAAAATTGTAAAATTGTAAAATTGTAAAATTGTAAATTGTAAAATTGTAAAATTGTAAAATTGTAAAATTGTAAAATTGTAAAATTGTAAAATTGTAAAATTGTAAAATTGTAAAATTGTAAAATTGTAAAATTGTAAAATTGTAAAATTGTAAAATTGTAAATTTTAAAATTGTAAAATTGTAAAATTGTAAAATTGTAAAATTGTAAAATTGTAAAATTGTAAAATTGTAAAATTGTAAAATTGTAAAATTGTAAAATTGTAAAATTGTAAAATTGTAAAATTGTAAAATTGTAAAATTGTAAAATTGTAAAATTGCAAAATTGTAAAATTGTAAAATTGTAAAATTGTAAAATTGTAAAATTGTAAAATTGTTAAATTGTAAAATTGTAAAATTGTAAAATTGTAAAATTGTAAAATTGTAAAATTGTAAAATTGTAAAATTGTAAAATTGTAAAATTGTAAAATTGTAAAATTGTAAAATTGTAAAATTGTAAAATTTTAAAATTGTAAAATTGTAAAATTGTAATATTGTAATATTGTAAAATTGCAAAAGTTGTAAAATTGTAAATTTGGAAAATTGTAAAATTGTACAATTGTAAAATTGTTAAATTGTAAATTTATAAAATTATAAAATTGTAAAATTGTAAATTGTAAAATTGTAAAATTGTAAATTGTAAAATTGTAAAATTGTAAAATTGTAAAATTGTAAAATTGTAAAATTGCAAAATTGCAAAATTGTAAAATTGTAAAATTGTAAAATTGTAAAATTGTAAAATTGTAAAATTGTAAAATTGTAAAATTGTAAAATTGTAAATTGTAAATTGTAAATTGTAAATTGTAAATTGTAAATTGTAAATTGTAAATTGTAAATTGTAAATTGTAAATTGTAAATTGTAAATTGTAAATTGTAAATTGAAAATTGAAAATTGTAAATTGTAAATTGTAAATTGTAAATTGTAAATTGTAAATTGTAAATTGTAAATTGTAAATTGTAAATTGTAAATTGTAAATTGTAAATTGTAAATTGTAAAATTGTAGATTGAAAATTGTAAAATGTAAATTGTAAAATGTAAATTGTAAAATGTAAATTGTAAAATGTAAATTTTAAAATTGTAAAATTGTAAATTGTAAATTGTTAGTTGTAAATTGTAAAATTGTAAAATTGTAAAATTGTAAAATTGTAAATTTGTAAAATTGTAAAATTGTAAAATTGTAAAATTGTAAAATTGTAAAATTGTAAAATTGTAAAATTGTAAAATTGTAAAATTGTAAAATTGTAAAATTGTAAAATTGTAAAATTGTAAAATTGTAAAATTGTAAATTTGTAAAATTGTAAAATTGTAAAATTGTAAAATTGTAAAATTGTAAAATTGTAAAATTGTAAAATTGTAAAATTGTAAAATTGTAAATTTGTAAAATTGTAAAAGTGTAAATTGTAAAATTGTAAAATTGTATGTAAATTGTAAATTGTAAAATTGTAAAATTGTAAAATTGTAAAATTGTAAAATTGTAAAATTGTAAAATTGTAAAATTGTAAAATTGTAAATTGTAAAATTGTAAAATTGTAAAATTGTAAAATTGTAAAATTGTAAAATTGTAAAATTGTAAAATTGTAAAATTGTAAAATTGTAAATTGTAAATTGTAAAATTGTAAAATTGTAAAATTGTAAAATTGTAAAATTGTAAAATTGTAAAATTGTAAAATTGTAAAATTGTAAAATTGTAAAATTGTAAAATTGTAAATTTGTAAAATTGTAAAATTGTAAAATTGTAAAATTGTAAAATTGTAAAATTGTAAAATTGTAAAATTGTAAAATTGTAAAATTGTAAAATTGTAAAATTGTAAATTTGTAAAATTGTAAAATTGTAAAATTGTAAAATTGTAAAATTGTAAAATTGTAAAATTGTAAAATTGTAAAATTGTAAAATTGTAAATTTGTAAAATTGTAAAATTGTAAATTTGTAAAATTGTAAAATTGTAAAATTGTAAAATTGTAAAATTGTAAAATTGTAAAATTGTAAAATTGTAAAATTGTAAATTGTAAAATTGTAAAATTGTAAAATTGTAAATTATAAAATTGTAAAATTGTAAAATTGTAAAATTGTAAAATTGTAAAATTGTAAAATTGTAAAATTGTAAAATTGTAAAATTGTAAAATTGTAAAATTGTAAAATTGTTAAATTGTAAAATTGTAAAATTGTAAAATTGTAAAATTGTAAAATTGTAAAATTGTAAAATTGTAAAATTGTAAAATTGTAAAATTGTAAAATTGTAAAATTGTAAAATTGTAAAATTGTAAAATTGTAAAATTGTTAAAATGTAAAATTGTAAAATTGTAAAATTGTAAAATTGTAAAATTGTAAAATTGTAAAATTGTAAAATTGTAAAATTGTAAAATTGTAAAATTGTAAAATTGTAAAATTGTAAAATTGTAAAATTGTAAAATTGTAAAATTGTAAAATTGTAAAATTGTAAAATTGTAAAATTGTAAATTGTTAAATTGTAAAAATTTAAAATTGTAAAATTGTAAAATTGTAAAAATTTAAAATTGTAAAATTGTAAAATTGTAAAATTGTAAAATTGTAAAATTGTAAAATTGTAAAATTGTAAAATTGTAAAATTGTAAAATTGTAAAATTGTAAAATTGTAAAATTGTAAAATTGTAAAATTGTAAAATTGTTAAATTGTAAAATTGTAAAATTGTAAAATTGTAAAATTGTAAAATTGTAAAATTGTAAAATTGTAAAATTGTAAAATTGTAAAATTGTAAAATTGTAAAATTGTAAAATTGTAAAATTGTAAAATTGTAAAATTGTAAAATTGTAAATTTTTAAAATTGTAAAATTGTAAAATTGTAAAATTGTAAAATTGTAAAATTGTAAAATTGTAAAATTGTAAAATTGTAAAATTGTAAAATTGTAAAATTGTAAAATTGTAAAATTGTAAAATTGTTAAATTGTAAAATTGTAAAATTGTAAAATTGTAAAATTGTAAAATTATAAAATTGTAAAATTGTAAAATTGTAAAATTTGTAAAATTGTAAAATTGTAAAATTGTAAAATTGTAAAATTGTAAAATTGTAAAATTGTAAAATTGTAAAATTGTAAAATTGTAAAATTGTAAAATTGTAAAATTGTAAATTTGTAAAATTGTTAAATTGTAAAATTGTTAAATTGTAAATTGTTAAAATTTGTAAAATTGTAAAATTGTAAAATTGTTAAATTGTAAAATTTTAATATTGTAAAATTGTAAAATTGTAAATTTGTAATATTGTAAAATTGTTAAATTGTAAAATTGTAAAATTGTAAAATTGTAAAATTGTAAAATTGTAAAATTGTAAAATTGTAAATTGTAAAATTGTAAAATTGTAAAATTGTAAAATTGTAAAATTGTAAAATTGTAAAATTGTAAAATTGTAAAATTGTAAAATTGTAAAATTGTAAATTGTAAAATTGTAAAATTGTTAAATTGTAAAATTGTAAAATTGTTAAAATTGTAAATTGTAAAATTGTAAAATTGTAAAATTGTAAAATTGTAAAATTGTAAAATTGTAAAATTGTAAAATTGTAAAATTGTAAAAGTGTTAAATTGTAAAATTGTAAATTTAATTGTTAAATTGTAAAATTGTAAAATTGTAAAATTGTAAAATTGTAAAATTGTAAAATTGTAAAATTGTAAAATTGTAAAATTGTAAAATTGTAAAATTGTAAAATTGTAAAATTGTAAAATTGTTAAATTGTTAAATTGTTAAATTGTTATTTGTTAAATTGTTAAATTGTTAAATTGTTAAATTGTTAAATTGTTAAATTGTTAAATTGTTAAATTGTTAAATTGTTAAATTGTTAAATTGTTAAATTGTTAAATTGTTAAATTGTTAAATTGTTAAATTGTTAAATTGTTAAATTGTAAATTGTAAATTGTAAATTGTAAATTGTAAATTGTAAATTGTAAATTGTAAATTGTAAATTGTAAATTGTAAATTGTAAATTGTAAATTGTAAATTGTAAATTGTAAATTGTAAATTGTAAATTGTAAATTGTTAATTGTTTAAATTGTAAATTTGTAAAATTGTTAAAATTGTAAAATTGTTAAAATTGTTAAATTGTTAAAATTGTAAAATTGTAAAATTGTAAAATTGTAAATTGTAAATTGTAAATTGTAAATTGTAAATTGTAAATTGTTTTAAATTGTAAATTGTAAATTGTAAATTGTAAATTGTAAATTGTAAATTTGTAAATTGTAAATTGTAAAATTGTAAATTTGTAAATTGTAAATTGTAAATTGTAAATTGTTAAATTGTTAAATTGTTAAATTGTTAAATTGTTAAATTGTTAAATTGTTAAATTGTTAAATTGTTAAATTGTTAAATTGTTAAATTGTAAAATTGTTAAATTGTTAAATTGTTAAATTGTTAAATTGTAAAATTGTTAAATTGTTAAATTGTTAAATTGTTAAATTGTTAAATTGTTAAATTGTTAAATTGTTAAATTGTTAAATTGTAAAATTGTAAAATTGTAAAATTGTAAAATTGTAAAATTGTAAAATTGTAAAATTGTAAAATTGTAAAATTGTAAAATTGTAAATTTGTAAAATTTGTTAAAATTGTAAATTGTAAATTGTAAATTGTAAATTGTAAATTGTAAATTGTAAATTGTAAATTGTAAATTGTAAAATTTGTAAATTTGTAAAATTGTTAAATTGTAAAATTGTTAAAATTGTAAAATTGTTAAATTGTTAAAATTGTTAAATTGTAAATTTGTAAATATTGTAAAATTGTAAATTGTAAAATTGTTAAAATTTGTAAAATTGTTAAATTGTAAAATTGTAAATTGTAAAATTTGTAAAATTGTTAAATTGTAAATTGTAAATTTGTAAAATTTGTAAAATTTGTAAATTTGTAAAATTGTTAAATTGTTAAATTTGTAAAATTGTTAAAATTGTAAATTTTGTAAATTGTTAAAATTTGTAAATTTGTAAAATTGTAAAATTGTAAAATTGTAAATTGTAAAATTGAAAAATTGTAAAATTGTAAAATTGTAAAATTGTAAAATTGTAAAATTGTAAAATTGTAAAATTGTAAAATTGTAAAATTGTAAAATTGTAAAATTGTAAAATTGTAAATTTGTAAAATTGTAAAATTGTAAAATTGTAAAATTGTAAAATTGTAAAATTGTAAAATTGTAAAATTGTAAAATTGTTAAATTGTTAAATTGTTAAATTGTTAAATTGTTAAATTGTTAAATTGTTAAATTGTTAAATTGTTAAATTGTTAAATTGTTAAATTGTAAAATTGTAAAATTGTAAAATTGTAAAATTGTAAAATTGTTAAATTGTTAAATTGTAAAATTGTAAAATTGTAAAATTGTTAAATTGTTAAATTGTTAAATTGTTAAATTGTAAAATTGTTAAATTGTTAAATTGTTAAATTGTTAAATTGTTAAATTGTTAAATTGTTAAATTGTTAAATTGTTAAATTGTAAAATTGTAAAATTGTTAAATTGTAAATTGTAAATTGTAAATTGTAAATTGTAAATTGTAAATTGTAAATTGTAAATTGTAAATTGTAAAATTGTAAATTGTAAAATTGTAAAATTGTAAAATTGTAAAATTGTAAAATTGTAAAATTGTAAAATTGTAAATTGAATTGTAAAATTGTAAAATTGTAAAATTGTAAAATTGTAAAATTGTAAAATTGTAAATTTGTAAAATTGTAAAATTGTAAAATTGTAAAATTGTAAAATTGTAAAATTGTAAAATTGTAAAATTGTAAAATTGTAAAATTGTAAAATTGTAAAATTGTAAAATGTAAATTTTAAAATTGTAAAATTGTAAATTGTAAATTGTTAGTTGTAAATTGTAAAATTGTAAATTGTAAATTGTAAAATTGTAAAATTGTAAAATTTGTAAAATTGTAAAATTGTAAAATTGTAAAATTGTAAAATTGTAAAATTGTAAAATTGTAAAATTGTAAAATTGTAAAATTGTAAAATTGTAAAATTGTAAAATTGTAAAATTGTAAAATTGTAAAATTGTAAAATTGTAAAATTGTAAAATTGTAAAATTGTAAAATTGTAAAATTGTAAAATTGTAAATTTGTAAATTTGTAAATTTGTAAATTTGTAAAATTGTAAAATTGTAAAATTGTAAAATTGTAAATTGTAAAATTGTAAAATTGTAAAATTGTAAAATTGTAAAATTGTAAAATTGTAAAATTGTAAAATTGTAAAATTGTAAAATTGTAAAATTGTAAAATTGTAAAATTGTAAAATTGTAAAATTGTAAAATTGTAAAATTGTAAAATTGTAAATTTGTAAAATTTGAAATTGTAAAATTGTAAAATTTTAAAGTTGTAAAATTGTAAAGTTGTAAAATTGTAAAATTGTAAAATTGTAAAGTTGTAAAATTTGTAAAGTTGTAAAATTGTAAATTTGTAAAATTGTTAAGTTGTAAAATTGTAAAGTTGTAAAATTGTTAAGTTGTAAAATTTGTAAATTTGTAAATTTGTAAAATTGTAAAATTGTAAAATTTGTAAAATTTGTAAAATTTGTAAAAATTGTAAAATTTGTAAAATTTGTAAAATTGTAAAATTGTAAAATTGTAAAATTGTAAAGTTGTAAATTGTTAAGTTGTAAAATTGTAAGTTGTAAAATTGTAAAGTTGTAAAATTGTAAAGTTGTAAAATTGTTAAGTTGTAAAATTGTAAGTTGTAAAATTGTAAAGTTCTAAAATTGTAAAGTTGTAAAATTGTAAAATTGTAAAATTGTAAAATTGTAAAATTGTAAAGTTGTAAAATTGTTTAGTTGTAAATTGTAAAATTGTAAAATTGTAAATTTGTAAATTTGTAAATGTGTAAATTTGTAAATTTGTAAATTTGTTTTAAATTTGTAAATTTTTAAATTGTAAATTTGTAAATTGTAAAATTGTAAATTTGTAAATTGTTAATTTGTAAATTGTAAATTTGTAAATTTGTTAATTTGTAAATTTGTAAATTGTCAATATGTAAAATTTGTAAATTGTAAAATTGTTAAAATTGTAAAATTGTAAATTTGTAAATTGTAAAATTGTAAAATTGTAAATTTCTAAATTTGTAAAATTGTTAAATTTGTAAATTGTAAATGTAAATTTGTAAAATTTGTAAATTTGTAAAATTGTAAAATTGTAAAATTGTAAAATTGTAAAATTGTAAAATTGTAAAATTGTAAAATTGTAAAATTGTAAAATTGTAAAATTGTAAAATTGTAAATTGTAAAATTTGAAAATTGTTAAATTGTTAAATTGTTAAATTGTAAAATTGTTAAATTTGTAAAATTTGTAAATTGTAAAATTGTAAATTTGTTAAAATTGTAAAATTGTTAAATTGTAAATTTGTAAAATTGTAAATTGTTAAATTTGTAAAATTGTAAAATTTGTAAAATTGTTTAAATTGTTAAATTGTTAAATTGTAAATTTGTAAATTTGTAAATTGTTTAAATTGTAAAATTGTTAAAATTGTAAATTTGTAAAATTGTTAAATTGTAAATTTGTAAATTTGTAAAATTGTTAAATTTGTAAATTGTAAATTGTAAATTTGTAAAATTTGTAAATTTGTAAAATTTGTAAATTTTTAAATTGTAAATTTGTAAATTGTAAAATTTTAAATTTGTAAATTGTTAATTTGTAAATTGTAAATTTGTAAATTTTTTAATTTGTAAATTTGTAAATTGTAAATATGTAAATTTGTAAATTTGTAAATTTGTAAAATTGTAAAATTTGTTAAATTTTAATTGTAAAATTGTTAAATTTTGTAAATTGTAAATTGTTAAAATTGTTAAATTGTTAAAATTTGTAAAATTGTTAAAATTGTAAATTGTTAAATTGTAAATTGTAAAATTGTAAATTTGTAAATTTGTAAATTGTTAAATTGTTTAAATTGTAAATTTGTAAAATTGTAAATTGTAAAATTGTAAAATTGAAAAATTGTAAATTTGTAAATTTGTAAATTTGTAAATTTGTTAAATTGTAAAATTGTAAAATTGTTAAAATTGTTAAATTGTAAATTTGTAAATTTGTAAATTTGTAAAATTTGTAAAATTGTAAATTGTAAAATTTGTAAATTTGTAAATTTGTAAATTGTAAATTTGTAAATTTTTTATATTTGTAAATTTGTTTTAAATTTGTAAATTTTTAAATTGTAAATTTGTAAATTGTAAAATTGTAAATTTGTAAATTGTTAATTTGTAAATTGTAAATTTGTAAATTTGTTAATTTGTAAATTTGTAAATTTGTTAAATTTGTAAATTGTTAATTGTTAAATTTGTAAATTTGTAAATTTGTAAATTTGTAAATTTGTAAAATTTGTAAATTTGTTAAATTGTAAATTTCGTAATTTTGTTAAATTTGTTAATTTGTTAATTTGTTAATTTGTTAATTTGTTAATTTGTTAATTTGTTAATTTGTTAATTTGTTAATTTGTTAATTTGTTAATTTGTTAATTTGTTAATTTGTTAATTTGTTAATTTGTTAATTTGTTAATTTGTAAATTTGTTAATTTGTTAATTTGTTAATTTGTTAATTTGTTAATTTGTTAATTTGTTAATTTGTTAATTTGTAAATTTGTAAATTTGTAAATTTGTAAATTTGTAAATTTTGTAAATTTGTAAATTTGTAAATTTGTAAATTTGTAAATTTGTTAAATTTTTATTTTTGTAAATTTGTAAATTTGTAATTTTGTAAATTTGTAAATTTGTAAATTTGTAATTTTGTAAATTTGTAAATTTGTAAATTTGTTAAATTGTTAAATTTGTAAATTTGTAAATTTGTAAATTTGTAAATTTGTTAAATTGTTAAATTGTTAATTTGTTAAATTGTTAAATTGTTAAATTGTTAATTTGTTAATTTGTTAATTTGTTAATTTGTTAATTTGTTAATTTGTTAATTTGTTAATTTGTTAATTTGTTAATTTGTTAATTTGTTAATTTGTTAATTTGTTAATTTGTTAAATTTGTTAAATTTGTTAAATTTGTTAAATTTGTTAAATTTGTTAAATTTGTTAAATTGTTTAAATTTGTTAAATTTGTTAAATTTGTTAAATTTGTTAAATTTGTTAAATTTGTTAAATTTGTTAAATTTGTTAAAATTGTTAAATTTGTTAAATTTGTTAAATTTGTTAAATTTGTTAAATTTGTTAAATTTGTTAAATTTGTTAAATTTGTTAAATTTGTTAAATTTGTTAAATTTGTTAAATTTGTTAAATTTGTTAAATTTGTTAAATTTGTTAAATTTGTTAACTTTGTTAAATTTTGTTAATTTTGTAATTTGTAAATTTGTTAAATTTGTAAATTTTGTAAATTTGTTAATTTGTAAATTTGTAATTGTAAATTTGTTAATTTGTTAAATTTGTAAATTTGTAAATTTGTAAATTTGTTAAATTTGTTGAATTTGTAAATTGTTAAATTTGTAAATTTGTAAATTTGTAAATTTGTAAATTGTAATTTGTAAATTGTAAATTTGTTAAATTTGTAAATTTGTAAATTTGTTAATTTTGTTAAATTGTAAATTTGTAAATTTGTAATTTGTAAATTTGTTAATTGTTAAATTGTTAATTTGTTGTAATTTGTTAATTTGTAAATTTGTAAATTTGTAAATTTGTAAATTTGTAAATTTGTAATTTGTTAAATTGTAAATTTGTTAATTTGTTAATTTGTAAATTGTAAATTTGTTAAATTTGTAAATTTGTTAAATTGTTAATTTGTAATTTGTTAAATTTGTAAATTTGTTAATTTGTTAAATTTGTAAATTTGTTAATTTGTAA
>NC_068939.1:176207829-176225329 GCF_016801865.2 Culex pipiens pallens
GTCGTCGCGTCGCGCGCGCGGTTTCCCCGTGTTTGGGGGGGGAGGGGGGGTGCAATTCCAGAGAAATATCTGAAAAAAATGTTTTTTACAAATTATAAAAATTGTAAAATTGTAAAATTGTAAAATTGTAAAATTGTAAAATTGTAAAATTGTAAAATTGTAAAATTGTAAAATTGTAAAATTGTAAAATTGTAAAATTGTAAAATTGTAAAATTGTAAAATTGTAAAATTGTAAAATTGTAAAATTGTAAAATTGTAAAATTGTAAAATTGTAAAATTGTAAAATTGTAAAATTGTAAAATTGTAAAATTGTAAAATTGTAAAATTGTAAAATTGTAAAATTGTAAAATTGTAAAATTGTAAAATTGTAAAATTGTAAAATTGTAAAATTGTAAAATTGTAAAATATAAAATTTAAATTTGAAAAGAAATATTTTTTTCTATAAAAATGTCAGACGATCCGTTTTTTAGCCTGGAATCTGCCTTGGCGGAACAGATCTCTCCTCCACCTCTGCTGACCAGTGATCCACCCCTCTCCGTGCAATAATTGGCTTGTTGTCGCTTTTGATTATCGTGTTGTCGTGCTCCCCCACGTGTGTTGCTGCTGCTGCGTGTATGGCCACGTGGCAGTGGATGAGGCTTTTCCACTCTGGCTTATCAGGACACCCATAAGTTGCCACAGAGTTGCCACTGCGCTCGATTTCTACTGCAAAAAAGGTTTGGCTTGGGGAGATTTTCTTGGGTGCTATTTTATTCTCATTCTTAGCCCACCAAACCAATTTTTATATTCTATGCTGGAACAATCAAAAGATGAAAGCGGCCAGATAATTGAAATAATTTTTTATGCGTCCCTCCCCCCCCAACTCTGAAAGCCCATGCGGTCTTGTTCTTTCATTTTATTTATTTTTTTTCCTCTTTTTTTGAGTGCCATATTCCACTGGTCAAGGTCCCTCGTGTTGATTGCGGCCCCCTTCAAATTGGGCAGTGTCCTCGATTTTAGGATTCCAAGGGTGGCGTCAGCATCAGCGCTGACGTCGTGACCCGTGCCCAATCTTGATTGGACCGGCCAGCATCCAACCAGTCGCGACGGCATGAGGTCGAGGTCAATGCAGTGTCGGCGTGGGATCAACGGATCGAGTTCAAGCGTTTAAAAAACGCTTAAAGAATGTTGAAACTGAGTGGTAAGATTTGAAATTTGGTAACTCAACTCAACTCAACTCAACTCAACTCAACTCAACTCAACTCAACTCAACTCAACTCAACTCAACTCAACTCAACTCAACTCAACTCAACTCAACTCAACTCAACTCAACTCAACTCAACTCAACTCAACTCAACTCAACTCAACTCAACTCAACTCAACTCAACTCAACTCAACTCAACTCAACTCAACTCAACACAACTCAACTCAACTCAACTCAACTCAACTCAACTCAACTCAACTCAACTCAACTCAACTCAACTCAACTCAACTCAACTCAACTCAACTCAACTCAACTCAACTCAACTCAACTCAACTCAACTCAACTCAACTCAACTCAACTCAACTCAACTCAACTCAACTCAACTCAACTCAACTCAACTCAACTCAACTCAACTCAACTCAACTCAACTCAACTCAACTCAACTCAACTCAACTCAACTCAACTCAACTCAACTCAACTCAACTCAACTCAACTCAACTCAACTCAACTCAACTCAACTCAACTCAACTCAACTCAACTCAACTCAACTCAACTCAACTCAACTCAACTCAACTCAACTCAACACAACTCAACTCAACTCAACTCAACTCAACTCAACTCAACTCAACTCAACTCAACTCAACTCAACTCAACTCAACTCAACTCAACTCAACTCAACTCAACTCAACTCAACTCAAATAATCTGTACCAAATTTGATACACTCGACATTTCCACTAAATTAAATCACAAAATCACATTTTAATCTCAAAAATGATTTATCTTCCACCATCAGAGTTGGAACGCACAAAGCTCACATCCAAGTTCGTCCCCCCTCCTCGTGTGCGTCACTTCTAATTCGTGCCGCAGCCGGCTGCTGACAAAGAAGTGTCGCAAATGTTCAGCAGAGATTTTCACACTCCCCGATTTTCACATCAAACCCGGGACATCATAATCTCATTTTCACTCGTCAGCGTAATTTAATATGATTTCGTTTGTTTCCCAGCCCCAAATAAGCAGTGACGAGAGATGAAAATTTTCAAACAGCAAAAAAACATCCACGACGACGTGTTGTCTTTGAATTAGCTTTCTCTCATCTCTTCCTGCCTTCATTTTTTAAAGGAAATCTGCAAGGAAAAACTTTCAAGCGAAAAATCTCGTACGGGACAAATGGGAAAAGTCGACACACACACACACTCCAATTCTAGTGTTGCACATTCCAAAGGGACCGACAGCTGTTCGTTCTTCCCGGGGAAAAGTGCATCCTGCGTCGTCTTCTTGCAGTTGCCGAAATGTGTCATAATACCAGCTTTTTCAAGGGAAGGACAATTTATGCAGCTTATGGTAATATATGTCATTGTTGGATTTTGTAAGAAAATCGGTTTAAAAATGTGGTCGATTTTGCAATTTGTTTTGGACTTTTTGAAAAATCTACAAATTAAATTAAATTATTATTTTTCATTTGTTTCAAATATCATATCTCACTCTAGTTTCTTTGTTCTCACTTGAAGACAAAAAGCCCTGACGGAAGGATTTGAATGTGTTTTTGTGAGTGTGTGCTGGTGTGTATGAAAGTTCCTGCCTCCTAAGAACGACAATACGACAAATCATGTTTTTCGTGTGCATGCATTTTGATTGCAACGAGAATTTCTTGTTTCTCCGTACTGTGAACGTCTACTATTTCAGTAGAAAAAAAGTTGAAATTTGACAGTTGAAATTCGTGCTTAATATTTAAAAAAATGCGTACAGTTGGACGCAATATTTAATTTGTCTCAATTTGTCTCAATTTGTCTGAATTAGTCTCAATTTGTCTCAATTTGTCTCAATGTGTCTGAATTAGTCTCAATTTGTCTCAATTTGTCTCAATTTGTCTCAATGTGTCTCAATTTATCTCAATTTGTCTCAATTGGTCTCAATTTGTCTCAATTTGTCTCAATTTGTCTCAATGTGTCTCAATTTATCTCAATTTGTCTCATTTTGTCTCAATTTGTCTCAATTTGTCTCAATTTGTCTCAATTTGTCTCAATTTGTCTCAATTTGTCTCAATTTGTCTCAATTTGTCTCAATTTGTCTCAATGTGTCTCAATTTATCTCAATTTGTCTCAATTTGTCTCAATTTGTCTCAATTTGTCTCAATTTGTCTCAATTTGTCTCAATTTGTCTCAATTTGTCTCAATTTGTCTCAATTTGTCTCAATTTGTCTCAATTTGTCTCAATTTGTCTCAATTTGTCTCAATTTGTCTCAATTTGTCTCAATTTTCTCATTTTTTTCAATTTTCTCAATTTTCTCAATTTCCTCAATTTTGTCAATTTTGTCAATTTTGTCAATTTTGTTAATTTTGTCAATTTTGTCAATTTTGTCAATTTTGTCAATTTTGTCAATTTTGTCAATTTTGTCAATTTTGTCAATTTTGTCAATTTTGTCAATTTTGTCAATTTTGTCAATTTTGTCAATTTTGTCAATTTTGTCAATTTTGTCAATTTTGTCAATTTTGTCAATTTTGTCAATTTTGTCAATTTTGTCAATTTTGTCAATTTTGTCAATTTTGTCAATTTTGTCAATTTTGTCAATTTTGTCAATTTTGTCAATTTTGTCAATTTTGTCAATTTTGTCAATTTTGTCAATTTTGTCAATTTTGTCAATTTTGTCAATTTTGTCAATTTTGTCAATTTTGTCAATTTTGTCAATTTTGTCAATTTTGTCAATTTTGTCAATTTTGTCAATTTTGTCAATTTTGTCAATTTTGTCAATTTTGTCAATTTTGTCAATTTTGTCAATTTTGTCAATTTTGTCAATTTTGTCAATTTTGTCAATTTTGTCAATTTTGTCAGTTTTGTCAGTTTTGTCAATTTTGTCAATTTTGTCAATTTTGTCAATTTTGTCAATTTTGTCAATTTTGTCAATTTTGTCAATTTTGTCAATTTTGTCAATTTTGTCAATTTTGTCAATTTTGTCAATTTTGTCAATTTTGTCAATTTTGTCAATTTTGTCAATTTTGTCAATTTTGTCAATTTTGTCAATTTTGTCAATTTTTTCAATTTTGTCAATTTTGTCAATTTTGTCAATTTTGTCAATTTTGTCAATTTTGTCAATTTTGTCAATTTTGTCAATTTTGTCAATTTTGTCAATTTTGACAATTTTGACAATTTTGTCAATTTTGTCAATTTTGTCAATTTTGTCAATTTTGTTTTTTGTTTTTTTTTGTGTTTTGTTTTTTGTTTTTTGTCAATTTTGTTAATTTTGTCAATTTTGTCATTTTTTTCAATTTTGTAAATTTTGTAAATTTTGTAAATTTTGTAAATTTTGTCAATTTTGTCAATTTTGTCAATTTTGTCAATTTTGTCAATTTTGTCAATTTTGTCAATTTTGTCAATTTTGTCAATTTTGTCAATTTTGTCAATTTTGTCAATTTTGTCAATTTTGACAATTTTGTCAATTTTGTCAATTTTGTCAATTTTGTCAATTTTTTTCAATTTTTTTAATTTTGTCAATTTTGTCAATTTTGTCAATTTTGTCAATTTTGTCAATTTTGTCAATTTGGTCAATTTTGTCAATTTTGTCAATTTTGTCAATTTTGTCAATTTTGTCAATTTTGTCAATTTTGTCAATTTTGTCAATTTTGTCAATTTTGTCAATTTTGTCAATTTTGACAATTTTGCCAATTTTGTCAATTTTGTCAATTTTGTCAATTTTGTCAATTGTGCCAATTTTGTCAATTTTGTCAATTTTGTCAATTTTGTCAATTTTGTCAATTTTGTCAATTTTGTCAATTTTGTCAATTTTGTCAATTTTGTTTTTGTTTTTTGTTTTTTGTTTTTTGTTTTTTGTTTTTTGTTTTTTGTTTTTTGTTTTTTGTTTTTTGTTTTTTGTTTTTTTGTTTTTTGTTTTTTGTTTTTTGTTTTTTGTTTTTTGTTTTTTGTTTTTTGTTTTTTGTTTTTTGTTTTTTGTTTTTTGTTTTTTGTTTTTTGTTTTTTGTTTTTTGTTTTTTGTTTTTTGTTTTTTGTTTTTTTGTTTTTTGTTTTTTGTTTTTTGTTTTTTGTTTTTTGTTTTTTGTTTTTTGTTTTTTGTTTTTTGTTTTTTGTTTTTTGTTTTTTGTTTTTTGTTTTTTGTTTTTTGTTAAAGCTGTACAAATCAGAAACAGAGATGGTTATTTACATGTAAATTTCTGCTTGTTTGTCAAGCAAACCCGATATAAAATGAAACCACCATTCGCGCATAAAAAAAATCAATCAAATTGTCTTGACACCAGTTGCCGTTGTCTTGTTAAATCGCAAGAAAGCACACACGCATATTGGCACAACATTGACAGCTGGTGAAGGATACATGCCACAAACATCGATACCTTTCTTCATCCAGATTGTAACACCCGAAGGTTGGTTTGTTGTCAACCAAGTAGGCGAAGGATTCCCACCCACCCAAAAAACATTCAATCTCACTTGTTCGCACTTCTGCTACGTGATTGGGCCGCGGAGGGGGGGAAAGGATCGGCTTGCTTTTAGAAAATATGTCATAAAACGCACACGTTCGTTTGACAGGGCACAACAAAATGAAACAGCGCAAAATCGTCCGCTGGCAATCGACAGGTCCGAAAGTGTGCCCAAAACGGGACATGCCATAAAAATCTATAAAAGTAAAATTGAAAAACATAACGTGCCAGTGAGTGTCGAGTGATGGGCCATAAAATAATTTTACGACACATTTTCTTTTCACTTTGAGGGCACACACGTTGATTGGGATTCGCTTCCTGTTGCGCTTTCAAAACCGGATGGACATTTTTGAAGTAAGGGAGAATACACCCGATAACGAGCCGCCACACTTCCGCCTGTGTCCCAGGTTGTGCTTTCGGTCGATTTGGGTGGGACGGGATCTACGGAAATGACCCGGGACGTGACCATGGTAGATTTGCGTGAATGCAAAGGGTTAAATGTCAACTTCATGCTTTCACATGATTCTAAAATACTGCACAATTTCTGAAGAGCTTCAGCGTATCGGCATGCTCGTAAAAAATCCAGTTTATTTATTGCATCTCTGAAATTCCACGAAAAGATTAGTAGCTAAGCCAAAACATCACTCTTCCCATTCCGGAATACCTTCTATCAAGCGATGACAATTAGTTTCGTTCCTTCCGCTCTGGCCCAGAACGAACGCCCGCCTAAAGTTGCTCAATTTTATAAATTACTCAACAAGGATGTTCCCTTAATTATGATACTCTCATTCAGGCTTCGGCCCGGAACCGGTAACGGGGCCCCGTCAACGGAGGCCAATTTCACGAAAGCCTAACTAGAATGAATATTTGATTGGAACCGGCTCGGTCGTCGGATCGTCGGTTCGTCGCCGGAGTTCGGAATTAAATTTTGGCCAAACCGGGTACACAAAGCTTTTGGCCGCCGCCGCGCCATCATCAGTGGCGCGTGGAATGCCAATAAAATATTCATCATTTTTCCCTCCGTGTTTCGGGCACGATGACAAACGACGGTGGTGGTGGCGTTGGTCGTTTGTCACCGGATTTTCAATAAGGACATTCGCGGGATTCGGGACACACCGGGACACGGGAACGTCGGGAAAAAAGGTGTGTGAGGAACCGGCTAAACGGTTTGTTATGTTCTGGACGCGTGTCCTGATTAGGATATTCATGTACAGGTTGAGTGATTTTTAAAACAAAATAAAAGTGGTTCAAAGGTCAACTCGATATGAAATATGCCACTCATTTTTGAAAGCATATGGGTAATTCTCTACCAACTCACACGAAATCGGGAAAAGTTGCCCCGACCCCTCTTCGATTTGCGTGAAACTTTGTCCTAAGGGGTAACTTTTGTCCCTGATCACGAATCCGAGGTCCGTTTTTTGATATCTCGTGACGGAGGGGCGGTACGACCCCTTCCATTTTTGAACATGCGAAAAAAGAGGTGTTTTTCAATAATTTGCAGCCTGAAACGGTGATGAGACAGAAATTTGGTGTCAAAGGGACTTTTATGTAAAATTAGACGCCCGATTTGATGGCGTACTCAGAATTCCGAAAAAACGTATTTTTCATCGAAAAAAACACTAAAAAAGTTTTAAAAATTCTCCCATTTTCCGTTACTCGACTGTAAAAAATTTTGGAACATGTCATTTTATGGGAAATTTAATGTACTTTTCGAATCTACATTGTCCCAGAAGGGTCATTTTTTCATTTAGAACAAAATTTTTCATTTTAAAATTTCGTGTTTTTTCTAACTTTGCAGGGTTATTTTTTAGAGTGTAACAATGTTCTACAAAGTTGTAGAGCAGACAATTACAAAAATTTTAATATATATACATAAGGGGTTTGCTTATAAACATCACAAGTTATCGCGATTTTACGAAAAAAAGTTTTGAAAAAGTTACTTTTTGCGTTTCTCTTTGTTTCGTCGTCCGTGTCTGTCGCGGGTGACCATGAACGGCCATGATCGATGACGACCAACTTTTTTAAAACTTTTTTTCGTAAAATCGTGATAACTTGTGATGTTTATAAGCAAACCCCTTATGTATATATATCAAAATTTTTGTAATTGTCTGCTCTACAACTTTGTAGAACATTGTTACACTCTAAAAAATAACCCTGCAAAGTTAGAAAAAACACGAAATTTTAAAATGAAAATTTTTGTTCTAAATGAAAAAATGACCCTTCTGGGACAATGTAGATTCAAAAAGTACATTAAATTTCCCATAAAATGACATGTTCCAAAATTTTTTACAGTCGAGTAACGGAAAATGGGAGAATTTTTAAAACTTTTTTAGTGTTTTTTTCGATGAAAAATACGTTTTTTCGGAATTCTGAGTACGCCATCAAATCGGGCGTCTAATTTTACATAAAAGTCTCTTTGACACCAAATTTCTATCTCATCACCGTTTCAGGCTGCAAATTATTGAAAAACACCTCTTTTTTCGCATGTTCAAAAATGGAAGGGGTCGTACCGCCCCTCCGTCACGAGATATCAAAAAACGGACCTCGGATTCGTGATCAGGGACAAAAGTTACCCCTTAAGACAAAGTTTCACGCAAATCGAAGAGGGGTCGGGGCAACTGCTGTGTGAGTTGGCGGAGAATTACCCATATTGAACATAAAATTAAGGGCTAGTGCTTTTTCATGGCAAAAAAATCGAAACTAAGCGGCATGCCATTGACACATTGACATAAGGTGTACACTACACTGTTTTAATTTCATTAAGATTTTATAAAATTAATTTGTTTAAATACCTCCAAAACAAAACATGTCATGAACCTGTGATTTATCATAGAATCATTATTTAATTTAATTTTATTAAAGTTTTTTTTTTGTTTTCCTTAATTTAAGCAAAAGTTTAAAGTTAAGTTATATAGTGATAAAATTTTAGGAATACTTATAATTTAGAAAATACTAATGAACTATATCTACAAAAAAAAAGTTGCAGATCTGATATGAAATACTTTTTTGTTTGTAAACTGTTTTTCAAATGCTTGTAAGAAATCTTTTAAAACGCTTGAATTGAAAAGGCAAATTTTTGAAGCGATTTATCAATTGAATATTTCAAATTTCGCGGCATTTCACGCCAGAGGCGGATTTCACGGATTACGCGGCTTCCGTGTAATCGCGAAATATCACTAGACCTGATAATATCATCGTCACACAAATTTTATGAAAAGTCAATTGACACAAACTTCAAAACTATTAGCAGTGGCATAAAAACAAATTTCTACAAATCAGCAATTTATTAAAAATAAAATCACAAAAAAAGAATAAAGTTTTAATTTTTTATCATTTTTTTATTGATTCGGACATAAATAGCGTTTCGAAAAACAATGCTAATGAAAATCTCATTTCATGTATTTGCACACTTTTTTCAACCCATTCCCAAAAACTAATAGGGCAAATTATTTGTCATGATTTAAATTTTAATTGAAAAAAATTAAACTGAAATAATTGAATTAAATCAGAGTACAATTCATTTTTAATTAAATCTATTTGGAAATTTTGAATATAAAAAATGCAAAAGTCGTAAAAAATTAAAAAAAATATTTACAGTAGCAGAACTATCATAATATTTGCTTATTTTTTTGAATAGGCCTAAAATTTGAAATTTATTATTTTTGCCCCTAACTTTTCGGCAGTTGTTTCGAAAAGTAGTATTTTTCAACATTATCTTGATTTGAACGGTGGAAAAAATATATGTATATTTGACTTACAACGCTATTCGAAGGGTGTTTTTTGGAATTGCAAAAAATGATGGATAAATGTTAGTCTCATGCTGAAAAAGTCTTCGTTATACAACTTGTTGCATAAGCTTTTATTTTTTATTGATTCTTTTCTTTAATTAAATAGTGCATGTCAGAATTTTTGAAGAAGGGAATAAAAAAAAGTCAACCAACAAGCTTATTTTTAAGATAAGGGAAGGGATAAAGCAGAAATAAAACAAATATTTTTGATATTCTCTAAGATTTTGGCCATTCGTAGTTTGTCCATATAATTTGGCAGCTGTCCATACAAAAGTGATAAATAAAAACTCAAAAATCGGTATCTTTGGAATGATTTTTTGATCGATTTGGTGTCTTTGTCAAAGTTGTGGATATGGGCAACACATATAAAAAATGAGGCACGGTAAAAAAACTTTAGTGATTTTTAATTTCTCAATTGAATACTAAAACTTGATTTGGAAAAAATCAATATTTTTATTTTTTTTTCTGATATGAGCAGTTCTCTAGGATTTCGGTCATTAATTTTTTTTGTATTTTATAATCCGACTGAAACTTTTTTGGTGCCTTCGGTATGCCCAAATAAGCCATTTTGCTTCATTAGTTTGTCCATATAATTTTCCATACAAATTTCGCAGCTGTCCATATAAAAATGATGTATGAAAATTCAAAAATCTGTATCTTTTGAAGGAATTTTTTGATCGATTTGGTGTCTTCGGCAAAGTTCTTCGTATGGATATGACCTACACTGGAAAAAATGATACACGGTAGAAAAAATTTGGTGATTTTTTAATTAACTTTTTATCACTAAAACTTGATTTGCAAAAAAAAACACTATTTTTAATTTTTTTTATTTTTTGATATGTTTAAGAGGACATAAAATGCCAACTTTTCAGAAGTTTCCAGGTTGTGCAAAAAATCATTGACCGAGTTATGAATTTTTTAATCAATACTGATTTTTTCAAAAAATCGAAATATTGGTCGCAAAATTTTTTCAACTTCATATTTCGATGTAAAATCATTCCGATCTTTTTGAAAACATTTTCCGATCTTTTTGAAAACATTATTTTCAAAATTTTCAAATCAAGACTAACATTTCAAAAGGGCCAAACATTCAGTATTGATTAAAAAATTCATAACTCGGTCAATGATTTTTTGCACAACCTGGAAATTTCTGAAAAGTTGGCATTTGATGTCCTCTAAAACATATCAAAAAAGCAAAAAAAAATAAAAATAGTGTTTTTTGCAAATCAAGTTTTAATGAAACGTTGTTCTCAACTGTATTACACAATTAGGTTGGTTTTCGGCTCAGCAGTCAGAGACAAATTCAAAAACTTGTAGTTTTTTGTTTTTTATTCCGATGTTTCGACGCAATATGTAACATCAAACGGTGTGTTTTGGAGCGCCAAAACAGCTAAAACATCGATCAACAACGAACACGGAGCAATATCACCTCAAGACATCAGTCTTTTGGCGCTCCAGAACACACCGTTTGATGCTACCTTCCCTGACAAATGCAGCTTTAGCTAAAAAGCCCCCGGACATGAAAACTGTAATTTATATTCCCCTGAAGAAGACGACATATTGCGTCGAAACGTCGGAATAAAAAATCACCAATTTTTTTTTACCCTGCATCATTTTTTCCAGTGTAGGTCATATCCATACGAAGAACTTTGCCGAAGACACCAAATCGATCAAAAAATTCCTTCAGAAGATACAGATTTTTGAATTTTCATACATCATTTTTGTATGGACAGCTGCCAAATTTGTATGGAAAATTATATGGACAAACTAATGATGCAAAATAGCTTCATTGGGCAAACCGAAGGCACTAAAAAAAGTTTCAGTCGGATAAAAAAATACAAAAAAATTGAATGATCGAAATCTGAGAGAACCGCTCTATTTTTTTACCATGTTTAAGTGGGTGAAAATGCCAAATTAAATTTGCAATCATAAAGCAAGTATATCTTGTAAACTGTATCAGCATGACCTTGACTGCGCCTTAACATCTATTTGCGAAATTGCTCTTTCGTGTTTGAGCTGTAATTCAAAATGGGTTGTATGGGGCCATCCATAAACCACTAGGACGCTTTTTTTATCAAAATTTCAGACAATTTCATCATATTTAATTCATCAAAATCCAAGTATTCTTTGCCATCTCCAAATCTCTATCTTTTACCACTGAGGAGCAATGAACCTTTGATGAACCCGTCGTGACTCACATGTAAATCTCTTGTCATACTCGGTATAGCAAGTGACTGATTGTTTTGCTCGATGATTGACACTGATTTTGGGGGCAATCCCCTGGTAAGATGTTTTCGCAGGCATTTGTACTGATTGAATCCTGGGATTTGTGACATGCGCTCGAAGAGTGGTAAGACTTTTGGTAAATTTAACAAAATCATGAATTTCTTATTGAAGTATATTTTTTGTCGAAAAACACAAAATCGACCAAACAGGTTTCTATCTTCTTTTCACCCAGAATCAATGACACACTCCATCTTTTTCCCATCATGCGTAACATTGCTCCCACTTCGGTTGATTTATTTTTTATGCCGTGGACAGATTGACAGAACAAATCGCAAAACAATGTCGTCTCAACGAAATCAGGTTTGTTCCCCCCTGAGCCCCACCCCACAAAAAAAAAAAACGTCAGACGACGACGACGACGATAATCTCTGCAGCACCGCACCGAAATGAATTTGAAGCAACCCTGCGTACTCGGAACCTCCTTCGGGGCGGGGCGGGAACCGTGAGCTCGGCTTATTGAAATATTCTAAATTCAAGACACGTCCGGATGGGATTGACGTTCGTGCCTGGTTCCGGGGAAGCTTTTGGCACAGCGAACGGAATACGGGGGCGTTAATCCGCAGCAAAATGTGGCCCCGGAATCAAGATTTGCTTGGTCGACCGTTCTTGCCAGCAGCAGCAGGTTCCGGCTTTCAAGTTCAGGTGAAACCTTTGAATTTATGTAGGCTTCTGCAGCGAGTGATTGGGGCAGGGTTGCCAGTTTGCGTGGGTTGTCAGAGGAATCACGTTGGGTTGATGAGTTGGTGAGTTGTGGAGTTGATGAGTTGATAAGTTGATGAGTTGATGCGTTGGTGAGTTGATGAGATGATGAGTTGATGAGTTGATGAATTGATGAGTTGATGAGTTGATGAGTTGATGAGTTGATGAGTTGATGAGTTGATGAGTTGATGAGTTGATGAGTTGATGAGTTGATGAGTTGATGAGTTGATGAGTTGATGAGTTGATGAGTTTATGAGTTGATGAGTTGATGAGTTGATCAGTTGATGAGTTGATGAGCTGGTGAGTTGATGAGTTGTTGAGTTGGTGAATTGATGAGTTGGTGAATTGATGAGTTGATGAGCTGATGAGTTGATGAGTTGATGAGTTGATGAGTCGATGAGTTGATTTATTTTCAGTTGCTTTGTTTTTTTGTGTCAAGCTCAATTTTGCAACCCTGAAGTCCTTGTGACCCAGCAAATTTGCACATCACCCGAATAGTACTGCTGCACCCCGCAGCAATAATCGAGGTCACGAACGATAATTTAGGCACCCTTGGCACCTACAGTCTACAGGTCTTGGGAAGCACGTACCGGAATTACAGTTCGCTGCCGTAGTGTGGCCCGGCTCGAGATAAAGTGTGTTTTCCCAGTAATTTGAGCTTACCTGGTCGGTGTGATTGGAATATCTAAGCTCTCGGAATTGAACTTGAGTGTAATAACACTTGATGAAGAGGAGCAATCAATAGGGATTGGTATTTCAAAAGTGTTCGATTTGAAACACAACAAAAACAATTCTATTTCTTGTGTCGAGAATCTTTTCTCAGGAAAATTCACCAGCATTCCCGTTTGTTCATTTTGCCCAGAAACTTCCCCAAAGGTCGATTATTTCCCGACGATAATCACAGTATAAACACGTTTTCATACCTCTATTTGCTCAAGCCACTATGACCGAAAACAGCTCGCCTTGGGGGCAAACAAACATGACAAAAATACCCAAATTGTCTCACAATACACAAATACACGTATGTGTATGTGTGAGTGTAAGTGACACGTGGTCGACTTCTCGCCCCGATCATCATTTCGGTATTTATGACCCGTCTTGTACGTCCAGCTGGCATCGACCTCATAATCCGGGGCCATGCTGGTGGTGCCAACATGATGGATACAAAAGTGAGGTTAGTTTATTTCTCGTGGGAACCGGTTCCTAACGTTCTGATCGACGACTCTGTAGGGGGCGGTGGAGTTGGGGCCCTGCTGATTTCTCCAGGGGCGATGCGAAACGATGCGATGATGATAATTGTGGACTACAGCAGCAGCACCAGCTCCAGCAAGATTCAGGACTCCAGGACTAAGTGGTGCCTGGGGGTTAATCTGCCTCGGATAGGCCGGAATTACGTCCTCAACTGAGCACATAAATACTGTTCCAATTTTGTACCTCTTTCACCGTGACAAATTGGAGAAAAGTTGCGTGAAAATGTTTCGTTGAGTTGGACAAGAGACTACCAGGGTGACCTTAATGTTGGCTGTCAACTCAACAACTCATCAACTCATCAACTCGTTAATTTATCAACTCATCAGCTCATCAACTCATCAACTCATCAACTCATCAGCTCATCAACTCATCAACTCATCAACTCATCAACTCATCAACTCATCAACTCATCAACTCATCAACTCATCAACTCATCAACTCATCAACTCATCAACTCATCAACTCATCAACTCATCAACTCATCAACTCATCAACTCATCAACTCATCAACTCATCAACTCATCAACTCATCAACTCATCAACTCATCAACTCATCAACTCATCAACTCATCAACTCATCAACTCATCAACTCATCAACTCATCAACTCATCAACTCATCAACTCATCAACTCATCAACTCCTCAACTCAACAAGCCACCCTACTCAAGAGCGCCATCTGCCATCAAAATGGAACCAATTTTCCCAATTTTCCTCTCATTGCACTCGACAGCAAATCTCTCACGCCGCCACACTTTTCTACACACTAACTTTTAAGCTTCGATTGCATCGCAACCTGGCGGAGAGATGTGTCAAATAAAAATAAAATTCTCGTACAAACACATAAAACGCGCCACCATTTCGTTTCGTTTCGATTCTCGTCACCAGAAATAAAACTAACGAAGCACTTGAGCGATCCACTTTCTGGCTTACCTTTCCCTTCCTCTTTTTTTGCGAGACAGAACTCCGAAGTAAACTGTGGTACCTTGGGTGGCGGGAAAAGTGCTTTTCCGAGCAGTTTCCCCTTCCTCCTCCACAGAATGAAAGCTCGGGTTTGGTTGTAAATTTTGAAAGGAAACGAAATGATGCGGTAAATTCGTTTGCCGGCTTCAAAATTAAACTGGCGCTGCTGGTTGGAAGATTTGCCTTGACAGTCAACGTTGTTCGCTGTGTACCGAGAGTGAGCGCACATGTCCAGAACGGTGGAGTTGAAGATGCATCTCGTACACACATACGGTGAGGCAGTACGCAGAAGGACGCGACTTTGGCTGGTCTTATCTTTAGCTGTCAGCTTTTTCAACAAACGTGGGCGAGCAGGGCTGCATTTCATCGTTTGACTTGATGGATTTCACCGTGACTAGGAGTGGAAAAATACAAAAATACAAAAATACAAAAATACAAAAGTACAAAAGTACAAAAATACAAAAATACAAAAATACAAAAATACAAAAATACAAAAATACAAAAATACAAAAATACAAAAATACAAAAATACAAAAATACAAAAATACAAAAATACAAAAATACAAAAATACAAAAATACAAAAATACAAAAATACAAAAATACAAAAATACAAAAATACAAAAATACAAAAATACAAAAATACAAAAATACAAAAATACAAAAATACAAAAATAAAAAAATACAAAAATACAAAAATACAAAAATACAAAAATACAAAAATACAAAAATACAAAAATACAAAAATACAAAAATACAAAAATACAAAAATACAAAAATACAAAAATACAAAAATACAAAAATACAAAAATACAAAAAATACAAAAATACAAAAATACAAAAATACAAAAATACAAAAATACAAAAATACAAAAATACAAAAATACAAAAATACAAAAATACAAAAATACAAAAATACAAAAATACAAAAATACAAAAATACAAAAATACAAAAATACAAAAATACAAAAAATACAAAAATACAAAAATACAAAAATACAAAAATACAAAAAATACAAAAATACAAAAATACAAAAATACAAAAATACAAAAATACAAAAATACAAAATACAAAAATACAAAAATACAAAAATACAAAAATACAAAAAATACAAAAATACAAAAATACAAAAATACAAAAATACAAAAATACAAAAATACAAAAATACAAAAATACAAAAATACAAAAATACAAAAATACAAAAATACAAAAATACAAAAATACAAAAATACAAAAATACAAAAATACAAAAATACAAAAATACAAAAATACAAAAATACAAAAATACAAAAATACAAAAATACAAAAATACAAAAATACAAAAATACAAAAATACAAAAATACAAAAATACAAAAATACAAAAATACAAAAATACAAAAATACAAAAATACAAAAATACAAAAATACAAAAATACAAAAATACAAAAATACAAAAATACAAAAATACAAAAATACAAAAATACAAAAATACAAAAATACAAAAATACAAAAATACAAAAATACAAAAATACAAAAATACAAAAATACAAAAATACAAAAATACAAAAATACAAAAATACAAAAATACAAAAATACAAAAATACAAAAATACAAAAATACAAAATACAAAAATACAAAAATACAAAAATACAAAAATACAAAAATACAAAAATACAAAAATACAAAAATACAAAAATACAAAAATACAAAAATACAAAAATACAAAAATACAAAAATACAAAAATACAAAAATACAAAAATACAAAAATACAAAAATACAAAAATACAAAAATACAAAAATACAAAAATACAAAAATACAAAAATACAAAAATACAAAAATACAAAAATACAAAAATACAAAAATACAAAAATACAAAAATACAAAAATACAAAAATACAAAAATACAAAAATACAAAAATACAAAAATACAAAAATACAAAAATACAAAAATACAAAAATACAAAAATACAAAAATACAAAAATACAAAAATACAAAAATACAAAAATACAAAAATACAAAAATACAAAAATACAAAAATACAAAAATACAAAAATACAAAAAATACAAAAATACAAAAATACAAAAATACAAAAATACAAAAATACAAAAATACAAAAATACAAAAATACAAAAATACAAAAATACAAAAATACAAAAATACAAAAATACAAAAATACAAAAATACAAAAATACAAAAATACAAAAATACAAAAATACAAAAATACAAAAATACAAAAATACAAAAATACAAAAATACAAAAATACAAAAATACAAAAATACAAAAATACAAAAATACAAAAATACAAAAATACAAAAATACAAAAATACAAAAATACAAAAATACAAAAATACAAAAATACAAAAATACAAAAATACAAAAATACAAAAATACAAAAATACAAAAATACAAAAATACAAAAATACAAAAATACAAAAATACAAAAATACAAAAATACAAAAATACAAAAATACAAAAATACAAAAATACAAAAATACAAAAATACAAAAATACAAAAATACAAAAATACAAAAATACAAAAATACAAAAATACAAAAATACAAAAATACAAAAATACAAAAATACAAAAATACAAAAATACAAAAATACAAAAATACAAAAATACAAAAATACAAAAATACAAAAATACAAAAATACAAAAATACAAAAATACAAAAATACAAAAATACAAAAATACAAAAATACAAAAATACAAAAATACAAAAATACAAAAATACAAAAATACAAAAATACAAAAATACAAAAATACAAAAATACAAAAATACAAAAATACAAAAATACAAAAATACAAAAATACAAAAATACAAAAATACAAAAATACAAAAATACAAAAATACAAAAATACAAAAATACAAAAATACAAAAATACAAAAATACAAAAATACAAAAATACAAAAATACAAAA
>NC_068939.1:176230329-176239674 GCF_016801865.2 Culex pipiens pallens
GTCAATTGGCAGTTGAGATTGGATTGTGGCATGGAGCGGACGTTTAGAACGGAGTGAAGATTCTACAATTGGCGCAGCCGGTACGATCAATTAGTTTGTTCTGGTGATTTTTTTTTTTTGCCTTTGCGATTGGTAAGTTAGTGGATGACCTAGGACATGTTTTGATCCTGGTGAGGAGGAAAACATGGTAAAGGCGCAAAAGGATAAGAGTGTCGAGGCCGATTGATTTGTTTTGTTGATGTTTATTTTGCTGTTTGAGAGTAAACAAAAGAGCGGGACCGGTTGAAGCCCGAAGCGCCACATAAACAAAAGAGCGGGACCGGTTGAAGCCCGAAGCGCCACATAAGCAAAAGAGCGGGACCGGTTGAAGCCCGAAGCGCCACATGAACAAAAGAGCGGGACCGGTTGAAGCCCGAAGCGCCACATAAACAAAAGAGCGGGACCGGTTGAAGCCCGAAGCGCCACATAAACAAAAGAGCGGAACCGGATGAAGCCCGAAGCGCCACTGAAAACAAAAGAGCGGGACCGGTTGAAGCCCGAAGCGCCAAGTCAAAGAAGGAGTGGTCCGGTCATTTTAGCCAGACAGGAGCGAGATCGGTTGAAGGCCGAAGGGACAGACAGTGGAAAAGATGCAGTACATATGTTGATGAATTGTTTGCAGCTTTGAAAGTTGCACGTGGAGAGGCTGAAGAAAGTATCCGCTGATTAGGTCTCTGGTTGGGATTCCCAACTATTGATATGTGAATGAATTTAAAGATGGTGTGACCGATGGCCGCATATCGAATAAGGAGTGTATTTCGTCCGGAGGAGGAAATGCTTGGGTTGACTTTCGCAAACAGTGCGAGAGGTTTGACAGCTTGACATTTGAGGTGGTGTGACTTGTGATTGAATTGTTCTGACTTGAAACATGGAAAACATTGCTGACGTTAAAGCGGGGCACAAGGTGAAGCTACTCAGAGAAGCTTTTGATTTGGTTTCCAGGATGATTTGTTCTCAGCGCGAGTTTCTATTCCGTTAAACTACTGGCTGTTCTTTGCCTTTTATTAACGAACTTGGCTGAATGCGTGCGTGATGCAGCATACTTATTTTGTTGTTGGTGGCTCTGATAGTTGCGCCAAGAGAAGTTGAATAAGTGATTAAGCAGATTGTGCTGACTTGATGGAGTCAACCTGATTAGCAAGATTGTGAAAGAGTTCGGGTTGGATTGCGGTTGACTTCGGTTTTGTTTGTAACTAAAGGCAGACCTTATTTGTTTGTATGTGAGTTCATATAGAATGTATGAATGAGTTTTGTGTGGTGGTCGTGAAATTTGTAGATTGTCAGTGAGACAAAGGACACGGAAGGTTTCGATAAATTGACGGTGTTTCCTAAACCCATTCAGGCATGTTTTTGAAGTTGCTTCAAGTGAAACTTGCGTTGACAGACGGAGGACTTTGTAGTGAAACAAAGTTTGGATACGGCCCGTCGAGGATGAATGTGTCAGTTATTGACAAATTTAGTTGAAGAGCGGGGCTTCTCGAGGAATGGCTGAGGACGGTTTATGTTAATTTTTGTCTTGTCCCGTGAAGGGGAAAGGAGCGTCCAACACCTATATGCTATGATGTGTCAGCATAGAACTGCGCATCCGATAAGTTCGATAAACCATGAAGAAGACAGTTGACAGCATGTGAAGGTGAAGTGGAGAAGTTTTGATTGTATCTCAGAAGAAGTTCTCATCAGGTATTATGTAGATTGAGCGTTGGTGAATGCGGTCAGCGAAAGGAATGATTGATAAGAGCCTCTGTATTTAGGGAGTAGGTCTTAAAAGGCGAGTTGACTCGTGAGCAGGAGTAGACAGCTTGAAATGTCAGAAAATGGAAGGACGAAAAGGGTGTTGATTGAACCAGGAGGCTTTTGTTGTTGTTCTGCGCGCATATGCATATGCTTGTAATCTTGTAATAGCTGTTTGCGCTTTCGTTGTACTCTTTTATTGGTTATTTTGCTTCTCATGGAAGAGAGAAAAGATATGAGATGTAAGAAGAGTAGAAACTAGCGTTGGCTGGTGGTGCCTAAAATACCTAAAATACCTTGGATTGGATTACCGATGAATGAATATAATAGCATTTTAGTCAAATGCAGAAGAATCAGATGTATTGTGATTTAGAGATTCAATCAACAATGCAGGCACAAGATTATAGAAGTACATGGTTCAGCTGTGATGCAGTTATTTCCTGAGATATTTCCTCATTTGAGAGTAGGTAGTCTTGATAAAGAAGTTTCTTTGGCTTGGTTAAGGGATATTATATTGCACTTATGTAACGTTTTGTATTTATGCAAGACGGATAGAATGTTGAACTGCCTTATTTAGTTTTTCGGAAGCGCGACGGTTCACTATGTTTCTGACTCGTGACAAAATCTTTCAACAGACGCATTTTGGAAGAGATGTTCAATAAGCAAATTTAGTTCAGGTTGATGCCTGTCAAGAATGTATTGGAGTTGTAAGTAAATCTTTCCCTGCTCCTGAGGGGAACACCCGTGAAGAGTATCGGGGCCGGCATTTACAAAGCGGATTCAGTGACAGTTTATAAATTAACTTAATGTTATCATGTAAAGGATAATGTTAACATTCCATAGGTTGTCTTCCTAAGGTGTCGTGATAAGGTCCAGTTTGTAATGATACACTACCTTCACTTTAGTAAGCAAAAATCCAGAAGGGACAAGATTGGTCCGAGCCGGGATTTGAACCCCGATCTACCGCTTACTAGGCGGAAGCATTACCACTTGACTACGTGGCTCGGTCTGTATTGGAGTTGCTTCAAATTGAAAATGAGTGAGAGAGTTTGGTTAAGATGAGGGGCAGTAGTTTTGATAATTATAGCATTCGATTTGAATTGAAAGTTGCCGTTAGGATTCTTCATGAGTATTTTGGTATTTTGAGTATTGTGAGTATTTTGGTTATTTTGGAACTAAACAATCTTTAGTTATTTAAAGTGTTAAAAGTTGTGGAAATTATGTTAGATAAGTATTTTTTTTACTCAACAAATATGTGGTTGTAAGACTTTGTTAATAAATGTTGAATCAGAGGGAGTATTTTTTTTTTCTCGTTTATTTTCGTCGGACAAGGAGAGAGATGTAGAGTTATGAGTTATTCCAAGTGTAAAACCAACACATAAAATGAGTAAAGCAAGTTCAGCGTGTAGGCGAAGAGATCTGTCAAACGAACGAACGAAGAGGAGCGAGAGAGTAGATGTCAATTGGCAGTTGAGATTGGATTGTGGCATGGAGCGGACGTTTAGAACGGAGTGAAGATTCTACACCCGGGATTCAAACTGATGACCTTTGGATTGTGAGTCCAACTGCCTACAAGGGACTCTACCGAGGCAGGACCCAGGGAGACGACTCCTACACCTGGATTGAGCTAACGACTTAACCTCTAGGTTAGACCGGGGCCATCATTTACTTCCCCGTCCGACGGAAGGCGTGATAAGACAAATCTCGTCTCGAAAAATGCCACCGGAGGCGACTTAGTCCAAACCCAGTCCTACTGGGGTGATGGGCAACGACTCTTACCACTACACCACCGGTCACGTCTGTTGTGAATAGTGAACCAAATTTTCTTTAAGGCTTGCAATAGTGCCCATGGTTGTCCAATAGGGTGGTCCAAATCTGGAAACCCCCCGGAGCTAAAAAATGGCCAAAATATAGTGTTGTCTTCAGGAAAGTCGTTCAGAATCAAATGAAGATACTACGTCCGCGAGAACTGAAGAGGATCGGACAGTTGTTGCGCAATCTGTAAACTGAAATAGCCTAATGGTTGATCAAATTTTGATTTCAGAGGATATCACAGTAGGGTACCCGAATTTGGGCCACCCTATTGCTCAAGTCTGAAAAAATATCGAAAAATCAGATTTGTTTTAACAAATTTGTCTGAGTTACTGTGAAGATTAAACTTCAGCTTGCTGAAATACTTATGAGCAATTTTCCACCAAACCCGGAAATGGATTTTACTTATAGTTTTTGATTTGACTCCAATGTTGAATGTTTTTCCATTTTTGATTTTTCTTTAATTGATTTTCTTGAAAATATTGAACTCTTTAATTCTTGCCATTTTGTGAATTAGAATTAATCAGTATTTTAAAAAATACAACCAAATAAAAAAATATCTTAAATCCAATTCGTTTTATGGACGTTTGCTTTTGATCAGTGCAAAAATGTACAAAATAAAAAAAATCAAAGAATTATTTTTTTAAAAGGATTTGATTGTTTTGAATATCAAATTTATATATCCTGTGTTTTTTTTTGCATTTTTCAGTTCCTTTTGGTTTTTTATTCCAATAATTTTTTTTTTCTGAAATTCTTGCTATTTTTTGTAATTTATGATTTTAAGGAACCAAACGAAAATTATAGGACAGTTTAAAAAAATATTGGAGGGTCATATACTAATCAGGCTTGAAAGGGTTTAACAAAAATCCATTTAGAATTTTAATTTAGGCATTCAAAAATCCATGAATAAAAAATATTACAAAATAAAACCATCGGAAAATTCAATTCGTTTTAATTTATTTCTTGTTGGTTAGAGCAACATTAACAAAATAAAATAAAAACAAAATATGGGTAATTCTCCGCCAACTCACACAGCAGTTGCCCTGACCCCTCTTCGATTTGCGTGAAACTTTGTCATAAGGGGTAACTTTTGTCCCTGATCACGAATCCGAGGTCCGTTTTTTGATATCTCGTGACGGAGGGGTGGTACGACCCCTTCTATTTTTGAACATGCGAAAAAAGAGGTGTTTTTCAATAATTTGCAGCCTGAAACGGTGATGAGATAGAAATTTGGTGTCAAAGAGACTTTTATGTAAAATTAGACGCCCGTTGTTATGACGTACTCAGAATTCCGAAAAAAACGGATTTTTCATCGAAAAAAACACTAAAAAAGTTTTACAAATTCTCCCATTTTCCGTTACTCGACTGTAAAAAATTTTGGAACATGTCATTTTATGGGAAATTTAATGTACTTTTCGAATCTACATTGACCCAGAAGGGTCATTTTTTCATTTAGAACAAAATTTTTCATTTTAAAATTTCGTGTTTTTTCTAACTTTGCAGGGTTGTTTTTTAGAGTGTAACAATGTTCTACAAAGTTTTAGAGCAGACAATTACAAAAATTTTGATATACAGACATAAGGGGTTTGCTCATAAACATCACGAATTATCGCGATTTTACGAAAAAAATGATTTTACGAAAAAAAGTACCCCTTAGGACATAAAAGTCCCTTTGACACCAAATTTCTATCTCATCACCGTTTCAGGCTGCAAATTATTGAAAAACACCTCTTTTTTCGCATGTTCAAAAATAGAAGGGGTCGTACCACCCCTCCGTCACGAGATATCAAAAAACGGACCTCGGATTCGTGATCAGGGACAAAAGTTACCCCTTAGGACAAAGTTTCACGCAAATCGAAGAGGGGTCGGGGCAACTGCTGTGTGAGTTGGCGGAAAATTACCCTTACATTGTTTGATCCTATGAACTTTATTATTATTATTTTTTAATTATTTATGAGAAATTCAGGTACCAAAAAACATAGAAATCAAATAAAATATTTGAAAACAATCAAAACGAAAAAAAAACAAATTTTAAGATCTTAAATTTACCACTTAAACTACTTTAAAATTTTGTGAATATTGGCATTATTTTTTTTATGTTTTTTTTGTGGACTTTTTTTGTTGTTCATGTGTATGGTTTGAATTTTTGAGTCTCCTACAAAAGGCTGAATCTCAACAGGCCGTGTCTCAAAAAGCCGAAATTCAAAAGGCCGAATCTCATAGAGCAAACTGTGCCCAAAAAGGTTGAAAAGCATTCCAAACTTCGGTTGAAAAAAATGATTATTGGAAGATTACTGGATACATTGTCAAACAATATGATTTTTTCGAATAATTTTAATTTTGTTTACATTTTATCTGGGTGATGAATAGAGACAATGCGTAACGTGATTTTCGAATGATCCCACTTTGTTTACATCTACAAAGTAGGAGGCTGTTCAAGCACAAGCATGACTTTTTTTCTTACTGGTTAAAGAGCTGTTTTATAACCAGTGGTATGTGTTTTATTTTGTCTAGTTTTTTACCTGTTTATGTAAAATTGTGTGTGTTTTCAATTTTCGATCGGTTAGAAGATGTTTTTGACTGTTTTTTTTACGGATGACGACGAACTGCGGCGAAAGTGTCATTCTGCGATTTCACAGATAAATTTCCTGGCTGATTTTGGAATTCTGCAGCTCTTCCTGGTCCAACGAAAAAACATTGCTAATTCTAGCGAAGCTGATCCAACAAATGGAGAAGATTTTCAATAAACCAGTAGGTTTTCAAACGGAATCAAGCAATTGAGACAGCTTCTGGATGGATGCAACCGAATCGACTCCATAAACAACTAAAATTCATAATTATAAAAAAATGACGATCTCGCCTTCAGTTTCTTAAGATTTCTTGACTTCAACTCCAGGTTCTCAAAAGCCACAAATTTGTCATTCTTGCAAAAAAATAAATAATTACCCGTCGGTTGAAACGGCGAAACCTCGATCGGATTCTTGGGATCGGGAGTCCAATTTTACACCAAATTTCTATCTCTTTACGGTTTCGAGCTACAAATCACTGCAAAACGTGTCTAAGTAAAAATCCAAAAAAAATGAAAGGGGTCGTACCGCCCCACCATCACGAAATATCGAAAAATGGGCCTCAGATTCGTGATCAGGAACCACAATTACCCCTAAGAGCAAAGTTTCACGAAAATCGAAGAGGGGTCGGGGCAACTGCTGTGTGAGTTGACGGAGAGTGACCCACTGGCCTAACTGTACTGATATCTAACATCTAGAATCTCCACGCCTTGCCTTGACAGAAATGAGGGTCGACAGCAAACAGATCAAAGTCCAATATTGAACACCACCAAACCGCACATACACACCACCGCCAACCGTCCGGAAACTATCATTGGCACTGATTAGAGGAAAATCGCTTAAAACAGTTACAACCCTCCCACCTTAGATGTCATGGATGATAATGTGCTGCCAGCATGACTGAGCGTGAAGATATTCATGGCAAATTCCATGGCACACACAATTGCAGGCTGAATAATTTATGTATGCTTTCCGCTGCCACCATTAATCATAATTAATCACACATACACCCACCCACGTGCCTAGGACGCATGAATAACCATAAATGAAAATCAATGTAAACACTTTCGTCGGAGGGAGGCAGCGATTCCCTCTAACTTCGACCTCCCCCCAAATCTGATTTCATCTATCTATCCGTGGCGTTTGCACGTGGTTTTCGAATGATTAACCCTTTGTTGTTAATTTGTCACATTTTTTTTTTTGAGTCTGTTTATATTAAAATTTTCAAACTACAACCCGAGCAGACGGAAATAACTTGGGAATAACATTTTCTGATATTTGAAAATACTAGGCCAATAACATTTTATGTTATTTATAACAAGATTTGTTATTCACCGTTATGATTTTTTTGTTATTGGATTGTTATTGTAATAACAGACTAATAACATTTTACGTTATTTTTCGAACAAATCTTTGTTATTATTTTTTGTTATTTTAACAACTAATCCGATCATTCCAATAACGTTTGGAGTTATTCTTCCATAACAAAAAATGTTATTCTCAAGTTGTTTTTGCTGTCAATCAATATCAGACCAATAACAATTTTGGTTATGATAACGTAAACTGTTATTGAACTCATATGTAAAAATGGATTTTTCAAGATTATTCCATAACACTTTCTGTTATTTTAACAGTATTTGTTATTGAAATGGCATTAAATAAGTTATTACCGTTTGTTCGGGAAGCTAAAATTAAACAAAATTGAAAATATTTAACAATATTTGTTAGAATATATCAAAAAATAATACTTAATTTGTTGAACACCTTCTAAGAATTTTATATTTGAGGGTTAGCGAATTGAAAAGGAGGGTTTAAAGATGGTGGAACACCTCCCAGGTGAAACATAATGAACACAATTTCCCCCACACATACATAATACACACACACACAAACACACTTGCTCAATTCCTGCAAAGTATCATAGTTTCCTGGGAGGTGGAAACCGCAGCACAACAAACGGAACCATTAAACCACCACCACCACCAGAACCTCCAATTCGCGTAAGGAGCGGATAAATTTAAATCCACCTTTCCGCACCCTCCTCAAAACCCACTCCCTTTTGATAGAAATTTGCTTCCCAGCCATGTACCACATATTTGATATAATTTAACTGATGTTTAATTAGCTCGCGGGCAACTCATACTCGAGGCGTCGTGGGTGGTTCGACAAAATTGTCTTAGGGGAGTCTTTTCAAACGAATTTTAAATCGTGATGGCAAAATTTGTTCTTAAAACGGTGATTTGAAAGGTTGTTAGGTTGAAATTAAAACTATCAAAATCTTCCAAAAAAGCAATCTTCAAGTTCATAGTTGAAAATCTAAAGCACTCCTACAAACAAATCTTATGCTCACCTGGATCATGCAAACAACGGTTGATTAAATACGGCCAATGCAGTACCTTAGCGTTCCACCAATACACACCAAACACACACACACACACACACAATCAACGTGCGCCTATTATCTATTAACATATTCATACGGAGCAGTTTACACACACCCACAAACATGGCCGCAATTTGTTGTAGAATCTTGTGCAGAATGAGTCGAACGCGCAACAATCGTGTTCGCCCACCAGACAGGGCCCCTTGTCTTATTAGGTATGGAAATTAATTAGCCTATCATGTAGCTATAAATTAGGCGAGTAATTTCCAGCGTAACATACCGCAGGGAGTTATTGTAGGATGTGTGGAGGCAGCGTTGATGTTGATATTACATTTTTTTAACAGGGCAAATTCTTAAGGTCTATGTTTTTTTTTTCAAAATATGAAAAAAATGTGATAAAGTATCGATTGAAAATCTAAATATAATCAAGGCTTTGTTTCTTTTATAGATTGATTAAAAAAATATAATTTAATTCTTAAATTTATAAGTGTTCAATAAATTAAAAGTAAATTTGAGGTTAAGCAAATAAATCTAAATTTACTTACAAAATTGTTTTTTTTTTCTGAAAATGCATTCAAAACTGGAGATAATTTTTTATTTTTTACACCCTAATGTCCAACTTACACGGACGCTTAAGCCTCCCAAACAAGTTTGAATGGTAACTTCAACTTGCTGGTTCTCGGGCATAATTAAACCAATCGGAACGATTCTTATTTCCAGTGATTTGTAAACATGTCCAGATGATCCTAGATCTGTAATTTCTGTGATCAATTACTGTGATTACCGTTCCAACTTTTTTGGAGCCTTGGGAGT
>NC_068939.1:176239774-176253991 GCF_016801865.2 Culex pipiens pallens
AATCAAGACTAACATTTCAAAAGGGCCAAACATTCAATATTATTGTTATTATTGAACGCATTTTTCAATGTTTTAGAACATTTTAGTATTTTCAATGAAAACAGACAATTTTCGAGAAAAATTTAACATCGCGAGCTCTAAACCAGGGGTGACCAAAGTATGGCCCGCGGGCCAAACGTGGCCCGCGACGTGATATTTTGTGGCCCGCGGACCCATTTTGAATGATCATGTAAAATGGCCCGTTGACCACTTGTAAAGTGATTTTATACTTTTTCAAAATTAAGGATTATTTTAAACTTTTATATGCTAATCTTTTTTTAATTTATGTTAATAAAAAAACTTATGATTCATCAATATTTTGATCCCCACTTTTGGATACAAATAATTTGTTCAAATAATTTTATAATTAAAACAATTTCACACGTTTCAATGTGCGTGAAACTAGCAAATATCGTCAAAACTTTCATCAAACATTTTTGGAAATATTAAAAAAAAACGTTCAAGTTTGACTTAGGTTTAGAGGGTGACGATTCTCGAGATTTTCAATTTCCCGGGAATCGAGAGTTGAATTTGGCCATTTCCCGGGAATTCCCGGGACCCGGGAGTTTTTTTACTATGCCAATAGTGCCAAAAATTTATAAAGAAACAAGCCTTACCCGACAAACTTCGTCTTGTCATTTTTTCACTTCTTGACCTTTTTAAGCTTGTTTGCTTATTCAGCCTCCTGTGATCAAAATGTAATTTTACATAACTTTCTCCATACAATTTGCCGGTTCTCCGGAATCGGTTCCAGAGTGGCCAAAGTGTCAACTTATTAGCGTAAAAACCTTCCTTGGGCTTATACGAACGCAACGCAGCAAAGAGCGCTCCGATCCGACCTTCCGTGTTCAACTGATTCGCGTTCGAACAAAACCATCGAAATTTTTTATATATATAGAAGAAGAAGTAATAAATTTTATTCTTTTCAATGAATTCAGTTGCAATTAATTCATACCTATTCTATGAAACGTTAATTTAAGTATCTTAATTATTTTGAGAAACTCTATCAACCTTTTTTTCTGAATCTGCTAATACAAAATCGTTTATTGAGATTTTTAAGACTCAAAATTGTAGTTTAAAATGTTTACGAATCTTAATTCGCACTGAGTGATATTTTAAAAGTTGCACAAACTTGTTGCATGAACTTGTTGTTAGATTTTTGTAATAAAAAACTAATATAGCTAATATATAATTTCCCAGTATCGGGATTTTTTCAATAAGATAAACAACGACAAAACAACAAATTAAACTTGTTTTTTTTTGCCATTTTTAATGTCAACTGAAAATATTCTTTGAAGAGATATTTAAAGTTATCAGGAAAACCCGAGAGAAGGTATGGAAATTGTACTCAACTTAAAAAAGCTTTTTCCTCTTAGAAATAAATAAAACAATAATATTTTAAAATAAAACATTAGATTTCATTTCTGGGATGTAACTGCTAAGTTTGTTTTAAGATAAATTTTGGGGTCCACCATTTTTTCAATTATAGTTATTAGAATTTTGGACCAGTTAAAATTTACACTTTCTGAAAAAAAAGATTAGAGAAGCATTGGTTTATTCGAACTTCATCATCGACACTGAACATTCACTGTTCTTAACTATTTTGATTTTTTCTATAGTTTTTTTTTTTGATTAGTTTATATAATTTTGTTTCGATATTTATATGTTTAAAATTTCCCGGGAGTCTCGACCGAATTTCCCGGGAATCGAGAGGTCCAAAAATGGTCGATTTCCCGGGAAATTTCTCCCGGGAATTCCCGCTCGTCACCCTCTACTTAGGTTGAATTCTGTAATAGTTGTAAAAATATTAGTTTTCTTCATTAATTTGCAAGTCATAATGAAAAATGTGGAAATCGGAGTATCAAGTTTGTTGCAAATATTTTACAAAACTTTTGTCGATCAACCCACCCCTCCCCCATTATTAAAAAAATTGGCTCAAAAACCCAGGAGCAAAAATATATTTAAAAAAAAAAATCAAAATTTCAAAAAATAAATTAAATTTAAGAGCAATCAGCGGAAATTAAGTAAATATGTATTCCTTTGCATTTAGAATCATTTGAGCATGTTTGGGTTTATTAAAAATAATTTGAATGTTAGTGAATTTTCGATGAAATAAATAAATATTTTTTTCTCAAATTTTTTTTTTGTCGAACCTTATTTTTTTTGTTGAAAATAATGATTCCAGTTAAACTATACGGAAGCTTAAAACTTTTTTTTTCATTGAAATGGTGAAATTCTGGCTCTTAACTATTTTTCATTAGCCTCACTTAACTTATAGATAAAATTACGCCTTTAGATAAATTGTTCAACATGTAATGTCACCATTTTCGAAAAATTATTATTTCACATTGATTTTTTTTTAATTAACAGAAATTAAATCATGTAAATCAAAATAACGTAATTTAAATTTTTTAATAGCTATTTGGCCCGCAAGCTCATTTGAGTTTCAAATTTGGCCCGGTCTCCAAAAACTTTGAGCACCCCTGCTCTAAACGAATTTTGGGAAGTTTGCTTTGTATGAAATAACACACATTTTTTGAATCCTTTTCCAACGACACTTCTTATTTGAGTTTGAAAATTGTGCTTCTTTTTCACTTGATTGTCAATATCTCCTTTCATGCCTGCTTCACCCTGAATTTTTTAAGCATTTTTGACCTAGAGTGCTCATATTTCGCCCACGCAGATGCTAGTTTTATATGTCCAAATAACCCATGCAAATGGTAAATGGTAAAAATAATACTGGATGTTTAAAAAATATTCGTTTTATCTGGTTTAATTGGTTAACTGGAAGTGTGGACTATTTTCAGGCATTAAACTGGAATTCCAAATTAGTTTGATAGCTCTGCAGTTGTCCCAAATTAGCATTCATATCTGGGGCCAAACTGTGTTAACGTATTTAATGCTTCGGTGCAAGCCGTCATTCTTGTTTAGAAATTCCCATTTATCCACATGCCTTCCAGAAATGGCCCCATTGATGTGTGATTTGCTGAATGTGGTGTAAGTGCGTGTTGATTTATGGCTGTGTGTGCGAGCACTATGCACTTGTAAACTTTTCCCCCAAAACGCCCGGAAGGTGACCCATTTTGGAGCGTTTTGAAAAGCTCTCTGCCTAAAATTCGCCATCGGGCGGAATTTTCCGAGACCACCACCATTCGGATAGGTTCAGCAATGTGCTGTCGTAATTGTCACCGAATGAATGAATGAATTTTTGGGCAGCGCGATCGAGGGGAAGTGAGAGTTGGGCAGGGGGACATTGTTTCTTCGATGACATTGTGTGACAGCGTGATCATAATTCTTGTTCCCCCGGAATGCTCGGGTTTTGTGGGGCCTGGGAGGAGACCCGATAGCATCGAGTGGCATAAACTAGAGGACATCTATTTGTATGCATTGTTAGATGGGGAATTGGGATGTTCCGGGGTGAGTATTCGGGGCATTGTCCGTCAGGGAAATATTCCTGTCGATGGGATGAAAACTAGGCACGAATTGTTGAACGAGTGCCCTGGGCAGCGTTATATTTATTGGTAGGGTTTTGACCCCCGATGGATTGACATTTACAATTTTCTGTATTACATTGTTACGAGTGACTCTGAACGTAAATGGTAAAAGTTTAATCACAGCTTAAATTGAAATCTGTTACTCATGCATTTAAATCACAAAAAAATAACTCGAAACCATAGAAATGGCAAAATATATAAAATGACATTTTCTAAAGAAATAAACACCAACCAAAACCCTACACTCTACAAAACCCTTAATTTATAGCAAGCCAAAGAATCTGCCACCAGCCAGCAGTACATAAATTTCGCTAATTAATTTTAATTACCCTCTTTCCGAGAGTTTTCTTCATCCCCAAGCCTCAAATCAGCACCAGAACAGCCCGCAAAGTTCCGCCCCCAAAACAAACCCGCACATTAAGCGTCGACCACCCCCCGTCCATTCTGCATCACTGCACCGTGCACCTGGGCAGCTAATTTGAGCACACTTTCGAAATATGGTCCCCGGTACCTGCTCCGAAGAGGTAATTACTAATTAAAGCACACTTACAGTGGGGTGGTTGCTGGGTGACCTTGAACTTAAAATTGTTTAACAAAAAGTGGTTTGTTTTGAGACTTTTTTTACACAACTTTTTTTTCTAGCATCAAAACTGCATTAAGTTTATGAGGTTTTCTTATAGCAAGTTCCCACAAAACTCGGGATTAGTAGAAGATTTAAATCTTAACCCTCTACAACCCAACCCTCTAGACGGGCTTCGATTTAAAAAATCGCCAAAAATCCATTTTTCAACCAATTTTTGATCTTCAAAAAGCATTGGAAAGAAGAACTTTTAAAATTTTAGAAAATTTTGGGGTTGGAAGTTTGACTTGTTTTATGTGGCTTTGCCAATGTTTTTAAAAATGTAATTTTTTTAGGGGTCAGCTTTGGCTGTGTTTTTTACTAACATTTCCTATATTTTAAGTAAAAAGAAGAATGCAGTAATTTTTCTAGTGCCCCAGACTATGCCTCTACGCATTTATTTACAATTTAAATGATAATGGTTCCATTGTATAGCAGAAAATGTGAAAAACATGCAAACAATTGAAAAAGTTACTGTAAAAACATGAAAAAATTAGATAGGCAAAATGTTATTATAGGAGGTGGTAGAGTAGGCCAAATACTACCAAAAAACAAACATAAACTAAACAAGATAAATGCAAATTAAAATACTAAAAATGAAACAAGAAAAACATAAAACAAGAGAAGTAAAGTTTTTCGCTGAACAAAAGTTGCTCAAAATGACCTCCTGAACACGGAAAAAATAAAAAATTTCGAAAAAAAAATTTGGGCAGTAGAGGGTTAAGCACTTTTCGCTTAACCTGGGAAAGCTCTTTTAAGGAAAAAGCTTCTCGGAACCTGCTGACAGGGGGTGTGTGTTACCTCTGGCAGCCAAGATAATGGCATCTCGCATAAGAAAATGTTTTCCCAATTTACGTGGCCACGTGCCATCGTGCTACGGCCACTGACTGGAGGGGGGTGGGGAAAGTGGTGACAGAAAGTTAAGCAGCTAAATTTGGATTTCATTGGGTTCGCTACTGGGGGGGTGTTTTCCGCATAGGATTTTCATCAGGATGTGCAAACTTATTTGAGATTACAGGATTTTTTTTTAAGTTGGCTTGAATGTAAATTAATATATTTTATTATTCAACTAATCCCTCTAATGCCAATTTTTATTTGAAATTTTAAATTTTTCTCGTGTTCGTTAATTTTAAGGAGAAGATAAAATTTCATTAATATTAAGAAGAAGATAAAAAAGTACGTTTAAAAAAGTTAAATCACAGGTCACCATTTCGATGCCTCTGTGCTCTCTTGTACTAAGCTTGCTGGTTTTCCTATTTGGTTATCATAAGAGAGCACATAAGCATCGATTTCAACATTTGAATGTAAAAAAAATTGTGAGCTACATCATATGTCAGTACAATTGTGTTGTAATCACTGGTTTTCAAAAACTCTTAATATTACAGAGATTTTTTTTTCGAAATATATTTGAACGAGCTAAAATGTGGGTCATTCTCCGCCAACTCACACAGCAGTTGCCCCGACCCCTCTTCGATTCACGTGAAACTTTGTCCTTAGATGTAATTTTTGTCCCTGATCACGAATCCGAGGTCCGTTTTTCGATATCTTGTGACGGAGACGACCCCTTAATTTTTGATCATTCGAAAAAGGCGTTTTTTTGCAGCCTGAAATGGTTATGATTTGGAAACATGGTGTCAAAGGAATTTTATGTAAAATTTGACGGCATACTCAGAAAACAAAAAAAGGTATTTTCCATCGAAAAAAAAAAACACAAAAGGTTAAAAAATTGATATTGTTACACTCGAAATATTAACCATAGTTAGAAAAAGCACAACATTTTAAATGAAATTTTTTGTTCTAAATGAAAAATGACTAAATGGGTTAATGCAAATTCAAAAAGTAAATAAAAAATTTCATAAAATGACATGTCCCAAAGGTCCACGCAAATTCAAGAGGGGTCGGAGCCATTTTTGCCGATTTTGTGAGAGTTTGCGGAGAATTACCCATATAAAAGTTGAACTTTAAAATTGGTCAGATGGTTGCCTTTCCCCAAAAAATTAGACACGTATTTCTTTTAAACTAACCATGAGGGTGGTCCTTGCCATGTGAAGGTGGTCCAAATATATTCATTTTAAAAACCATCAAACAAAAATGTTTAAACGTCCCTTTGACGTTTAAGCCGATTTTAGCTCTTTGGGACACAAATGAGCTTTCGCAAAAAATTGAAAACGGAAAAAGCATGATAATTGAAAAGATCGTTTGAATCTTTAAAATACCATTTTGACTGTGTATAAGGCTTCTAAAGAAATTATTGAAATTTACTTGAGTCATCATGTGATTCCTCCCATGGTACTTTATATGGGCAAACAGTTTTTTTTTCTGAAAAACGCAATTTTTATAAATAGATTTTTTTGAAACGAACATATTCTTAATCAAGAAGGGGAAACAACTGTCTACGTATAAACCTCCCATGGGTAATCTCGATTTGTAATATTTTGATTCCACCATACTGTGGCGCAAAATTTCTGAAAAAAAAACCAAAAATTCTGAAAAAAATACTTTTTTAAAAGAAATTGTCGCACCATAAAAACTAAAGAAAAATACCAAGTAAGTATGGAAAAACATGGTGGCAAAAAAGTAAAAAAATTATGATTACAGACATAAAAAAAGAACAATAATACATAAAATATCAATTTTAGAAAAGAAAAAGAAGGCAACAAAAAAAAACAAAATAAAGATAGGCCTCAGTTGACATGTGCATTTTATAAAATTATTGATATCATCATGATTTGCGTAGTAAATAATAAAGAGAATGTTTCTCACTCGAAAAGCAATAGAATAAAGTTATTCTCAAGACTTAATAATACTTCACAAATTTTTTTTTAACGTTTTAAAGCTCAACAAACTTTTACAATTTATTTGTTCAATTTTTAGGAGAAAATTGAAACATTTGGCAATACTTGGGATAGGTTTAGTCTACGATGCTTCGCATATTTCCAAATTTATCTCTGTAACCTGTATCTTTGCTTAGCTCTTGTAAACCATACTTTGTTTTCTCATAACGGCTAGGAGCAAAAAACTCGTTGACAAACGTGTCTTTATGAATTGAAAGAAATTTGAATATTTTTTTCAGCTATCTATAAAAAATTATTCGTAAGTATTCGAAAGTCTGTATCTTGAAAAGCTTGATCTTGATTGAATTAATGTCTCCAACAAAGTTGTAGATAGTGAGGAGAAAACGTTTTAAAAAATTGACGATCAAAATCATTTTATTTTTTTTTTGTCTTGGAAACTTGGATCTCCGGAGATTAATATAATTAATGTCATGTAATTAATGTCACCCCCTTTAAAATCCGCTCGTAAAATTGAGGGGCAAAAACATATTTTTTAAAAAAACTTAAAAAATTGAATGGAAATTCAAATGCAATTAGCTTAAATCAAATTAAAATGCAATCCTCTGCGCTAAGAATCATTGGTTTCGGTTTATCCAAAAATCTCGTGAATTTTTGGAAATTTTCTATTTTTTCGCTTTTTTTTTGTTTTTGTCAAATCATAGGTACATTTTTTGAAAACTAATGATTGAAAAACAACTGAACTAGTGTAAAATGCATTGTTAAACACTTTTTGCATTCAAATGTTGAGACTATGGCTTGTTACTTAAAGTTTTTTCTGCCCACCTTCTCGATCCCGGTGGATATGAGGGACAAAAACTTTGAAAAATATTTGCTTACTTAAAAGTACAAAATAGGATTTAAAAAATAACAAAAGTTAAATCACAAAATATTGAAGAAAAAATATAAGACTATTCGGCATTGTGAAATCACGGCATGAAACTCCAAAAAAATATATGCTCTGTTTAAATCTCCACATCAATTCAATTTTCACGAAGCTTCCTAAAATTCAATTCTCCTTTCAATTGTCTGTCGATCCGCATCCCGAGCAGACTTTTCCCGCTCCAAAAATCCGCACCAGAAGCCAATTCCTCACACGAGTTCGAGGGGAAAAACAACCAACCACATTTTCCGAGCCAGCCAGCCAGCAGCGGCGTGGAAAACATCTCATCCAATCTGGCCACCGTACCGTGTCCGTATAATTCAATAGGTGCGACCCCCGAGGGACCCTCTCAACGACCCTGCGCTGTCAGTGGGGAAACCTGTAGAGTTGCCCAACTGGTGTTGTTCTCTCTGGCGCTTCTGCTCGACGGTGCCAAATAATGATGGGGCAATAAATCAATCATAATTCGGAGACGATGATTCAATCAATTTTTTTATGTTCTTTCGAAAATCAAGTATTGTTTGAATTGCAGTTAAATTGTCACAAATGGATGAAAGTAACTTTTTTGTTCCAATAAAATTATTATTTTTAATATAATTTTTATTTTTTTAAGGAAAATATTCTTTTCCTTTAACGTTGAAAAGGAATGTTCAATCCATTAGAGCTTTTGATCTTTCTGTCGGGAAAAGTTATTCAGTCCATCTGTTTATTCAGGATGCAATATTATCCAGAACCAGACGCTTTTACAAATATTCACCTGACTTGCTGGCATTCAGAACTCGAAGCCCAGGTAAAAATAAAACCACAGACTCACCTTTCAACCGTTAGCTACTTGTGTACATTCCCATGGAGGCAATTTTTCCTCATTTTTCCGGCTTCAAAGTGAAAAAAACCTCTCGCAAACAAACCTAACATTTTCCCTTCTCATTTTTACAACTCACGCGATGAAGTCATTAAAATCAAAAGTTATCCCCTGTCAACGGATCCGAGGCCTAATTCCCGCTGACCATCCAGAGCGTGTGGTGATTTGGAAGGTTTTCCCCAGACGGTGACCCAAATCGATGGAAGCTTTCCTCTTTTTAATACCGTAGTAACCCCTGGACCATTGGCTCTGGGATGAGGTCTGGATATCTGAAGCGACCACCCAAGGGAAGGCTTCCCTTTTTATCGACCTCCAAATATCAGCCGACAGTTGGACTGCCTTTGATCCAGTTCAGTAACGCAAGGGATTCTACATGCTGGTGTGCGTTTCTTTGGATTTCTGATTTCCTTTTATCGATTTTTACCTTCCGAAAAAATTGAAATTAAGAAATGTTTTTATATCAACTTTTCTAATTTTTTATCAAAAGTTACAAAACAAACCATCTTTGCATGGAACCCAGTGACTCAACAAAAAATGTCAAAACCTTCCTCATCCACCGACATGAGTCGTCGTGAGGGTTTTTTTTTATATTTATCTCACTCTTCCGGGAAAACCGCAAAGTTGAGTCGCGCATCTTTTACGCTTGAAAATCTCCGTCTGACCCGAGAAATCCCCCCGAGACGCGTGCGGATTTGCGCTTCTTTTCATGTGAAAACATCTTGGTTTCTTTCGTCTTTCGCCCCGAAAGGATCGCTTTCACGGGCTACCTGAAAGTCACTCAGGTTATTATGATTATCATTGTGATGTCGGATCAAACATGGGAGGACTGGGGTTTGGGAAGACGGAGGTGTTGTTGATGAAGAAAAAAAATGGTTGCTAGTGATTGGATTAGAAAAGTTTACTTTTCAGTCAGAAAAAAAACATGTTGAATGTTGGTTTAACTGTGTTTATTAACATTTTATAGATTGTTTGAAAAACATTAGTTTGACATAATTTCTAGATGTTACCTTTTTTCCATAACCAATTGCAACAATATTTCTTAGTTCATTTGCAACAAAAAATGCAATCATGAACTGAAATAATAAAACATAAATTAAGAACTCAGAAAATAATAAACATTAAAAATAATTAACTACATTATCTCAACATAAACTACATAAAAAAGCTTACAATTTTTTCATTGACAAAAGAAAATAGAATAAAAAAATATTAACTTATTTATATTCTAAAACTTCTTAGTTCAAATAATTTTGAAACAAAGAAATTCTACCAAAAATCAGCCGAATTCTGAAAAAAAAATTATATAAATTTTACTTAAACATTGTTTCGGGTCCTTCCAATTACCAAAACAGTCATCTTGCATCATTGGCTTTCCTATACAAGTCTTCAATGTTGACAGCTTTCCATACAAAAACGGCATATCTGTATCTTGGAAAAAAAATCTAATAGATTTAGTGTCAACAGCAAAGTTGTAACTATTTGATTTAAAAAGTTTAACTTCCAAAACGTGTATTTTTTTCTTTTTTTCGTTTTTGATATGTTAGAGGGAGAGCTTCCAATTTTCCTTCAAAGGAAAAAAAAAAATCCCGGGATTTTCCAGAAAAAAATATTTCCCGTTTTCCGAGAAATTGGTAAATTTGCCGGGAATTCCCGAAATTTAACTAAAAGTATAAATTTTCTTAACATTTTGGCATCAGTGTTTAGAAAATGTACTGAAAAAACAAAGAAAAATGACAGTTAATTCAATTGAGTTAATTTAATTAACTTATATCTTGTAGTAATCACCTGATCTGATAATTTCAAATTGAGGTTAAAATTAAATTTCTGAATCATTCAAAACTGGATATAGGATCTTGCTTATTTGCTGGGCAACAAAATATACGATTTTATGGAGTGAAAATATACTGTTAGAATTTGTGTAAGGTAGAACGCGATTCGAAAGACAGCGTATATAATAAGAAAATTTTAACTATGCTTAAAGTTGTATGATTTTTTACAAGCAGTCAAGCTATACATTGAAGTTCACACTCATTTTGACCATTAAAGTTGCCTTCCTATACAAGGTAAATAAAAATCAGAACCAGAATCAGAAAAAAAAATAATCATTAAATTTAAAACTTCCCGGGAATTCCTTGAATATGTTGGACGCTCAAGTTAGAGGGTTTCATACAACTGTTTGACCTTAGGAAAAATATTTGGAACATTTACTTTAAAAAAATAAACTTTTATCAGAAAATCATATTTAAAAAAAATATTAAAATTTTACTCTCATTTTAACAGAAATCATGACGAAATTTTTAATGAATTTTGTAAACCAAAAGATTTTATCACTAATATGCGAATAAATAAAACGATTTAAGAGGTTACATACATGAAGAAAATCATAAAACTAAATATTACAAAAATGTATTAAATCCACTTTAAAAAAAATTTCACGCACTCCTGAAAAATTTATGAAGATATTTTTTTTATTTAACTAAGTAAGAGACGAATAATGTTCAAAATAGTGCGAACAATTTAATTATTTGATAGGAAAGCTAATTTTTTCTCAAATTGTAAGATGTTTTTCAATTTGAACTTTCAATTTCTTTCCACGCAGAGTCGAGATATTGGCATTTTAGTGTGCAAAAAGCTAGGATTTTAAAAATTCTTAGCAAAAAGTTACTGTTAATGAAATCATTGCTACTGACAACTTAATTTATTTATTCTGTTTAATATGTCTAGTGATCTTAAATTAAATTTAAATGATTCTTCACCTTTTACAACACCTAATTTGCTCATGTTCGCATAAATGTCCCATATGCATTTTAATCACAATCACTATTGAGCAATTCTCTACGAAATCGGTATTTTTTTAAAAAGAATTTTAATTTTTGTATTTTTAATCCGGCTGAAACTTTTGTGGTGCTCCCGGTATGCCCAAAGAAGCCATTTTGCATCATTAGTTTGTTCATATAATTTTCCTTACAAATTTGGCAGCTGTCCATACAAAAATGATGCATGAAAATTCAAAAATCTGTATCTTTTGATGGAATTTTTTCATCGATTTGGTGTCTTCGGCAAAGTTGCAGGTATGGATAAGGACTACACTGAAAAAAATGATACACGGCAAACAAAAATTAAGTGATTTTTTTTACTTTTTGTCACTAAAACATGATTTGCAAAAAAACACTATTTTTATTTTTTTTTATTTTTTTGTATGTTTTAGGGGACATCAAATGCCAACTTTTCAGAAATATCCAGGTTGTGCAAAAAATCTTTGACCGAGTAATGATTTTTTTAATCAATACCTTTTTTTCAAAAAATCGAAATATTGGTCGCAAAAAATGTTCAACTTCTTTTTTGATGTAAATTTGAATTTGTATCTCAGCAATTTAGGGTCGTATCAATAAAGTTCAAAAAGCAAAATATAGAAAATTTTCTTAGCTCTCCAAAAATATTTTTTTGAAAATTGGGCAAACTGCGACCTTTTTTCAAAAAAGTTACCTAAAAATGGCTATAATTTGAAAACGGTGCACTTTATCAAAATTTCACTAAAGAACTAATTTTGATCGCAAATTAGATTTCACATCGAAAAATGGAACTGAAAAATTTTTGCGACCAATATTTCGATTTTTAGAAAAAATCAGTTTTGATTAAAAAAAACATAACTCGGTCAAATTTTTTGCACAAACTGGAAATTTCTGAAAAGTTGGCATTTGATGTCCTAAAACATATGAAAAAAAATAGTGTTTTTTTTTTCAAATCAAGTTTAAGTGACAAAAAGTTAAATAAAAATCACCAATTTTTTTTTTACCGTGTATCATTTTTCTTCAGTGTAGTCCTTATCCATACCTACAACTTTGCTCAAGACACCAAATCGATCAAAAAATTCCTGCAAGTAATAAAGATTTTTGAATTTTCAAACATCATTTTTGTATGGACAGCTGCCTAATTTGTATGGAAAATTATATGGACAAACTAATGATGGAAAAAGGCTACTTTGGGCATACCGAAGGCACCAAACAGGTGTCAGTCGGATTGAAAAATACAAAAAAAAAAAAACGAATGACCGAAATCTGAGAGAACTGCTCTATTCTAAAACTCCACTTTTCCACGAAATCTTAACATTTTACCTTATAGATGCAAAGAATTTGTTTTGTTTTTACCCAGCTTGCTGTTTTTTGCGTATGGGACATTTATGCGAACAGGGACAGAAATTTTATAACAATATTGATTCTCACCATCTTTCTCCAACTGATTTCTCCACCATGATCAGTAGGATTACTGCATGCTTCCCTGTTTTGTTTTTCAAATGACAGAAATCGATTGGAAAACATAGAACACAAAATAATGATGTTTATTTTGCCTCTCCCATAAACTAGACCTCACATCAACGCTCAACTTGTTTGTCCCGCATCATCAACCTCAACGTTCAATCCCACAAACCACCTTGCTTCTGCAAGCGCTTCGAACCCAAAGGCCCCACAGGTTCTGATTAATTTTCTCCGTAATCACCGGCTCGCTGATCCTGTCACAACACCAAAGTTGTGTACACAGTCTCCGGAAGGGCATTGGCCCCACTGGCTGGCCTGGGGGTGAAACAAGATTGAGAACATTTCCGATTGGTGGTCTGGAGTCCTTGCCACCACTTTTGCCCTGGTTAGGCCACTGGTTGTCTACGAACTCGTCAATAGTACCTTATGGGTTGATGGGATTGCAGATTTTTTTTAGATAATCAATTTTTTAATATTTAAGTCAAATAAAAAAAAATAACATTATTTTCAGAAATGTTGTTCAGCTACCCCAACATCCCCTAACCGAGCTGTTTGGATTACCACTGGCACGCAACAAAGTGCTGAGAAGTGATTATCCCATTAAATGTGCACCGTACAATACAACTGACAAGGGGGAGAGGTTGATCGAACGGTCTAACGGTGGAGGGTAGGGAACCGGAAGGATGCTTCGTGGGTCACAAATGAGACCATACAAGAGTAGTACAATGCACACACGGGCAAGCAAGCATTCTGTCACTGAGTTGGTATTTGTGGAATCTGTATGGAGAAATTGGACAAAACTTGTACTCTTTTTTAGCACAAAAATTAAAAATAATATTTAAATTTCAAAATTGAACCAATTGAAACCTCCACCAACAATTGACAACCGACCCTGCCAAGCTGTCAGCCGGGGCTCATAATGCCCGGGAATGAGCTGTGGCCACGTCGTCCAGGAACGTCCCCGGACGATGATGATGGCTCAGCGGTCCAGCTGTGAAAACAATTGACTCTTTATCAAATGTGTGCCAGAGTGAGCAGTGTCCGTCCGTCGTTGGCGGGCTGTTATTGTTGTTTAGATACAAAATGACCACTTTTTAGCCTCGCTGCAGGAGGGGCGTGTCCGGATTTGGGTTCATGTTGTGCACTAATTACGTGCAGTTTTTTTTTGTCAGCGAACATTTTCAGCAGAACTAACTATGTTATTTCGCTGATCACGAATCCGAGGTCAATTTT